>NC_135628.1:60754111-60873617 GCF_053574225.1 Canis aureus
GTCATAGGAAATACTTGTAGAGGGCCTCAACACTGACCACCAATATAAATGATATAAAAGAATGGGAATGAGGAATCTCACAGAAAGAACCAGCATAATCTACCACTTGGTTCTGGGTGCATACTTATCATGTTTTAGAAGGTATTCCACCATTGCAGAACAAAATGAGGCAGAGAAATCAAACAACACAACACAAAACAAAACAAAACCATCCTGTGTATCTCCCAAAATTAAGTTGAGTATGTGGAAGGGAATCTAGAAGTGGAAAATATATTTAGGACCTATAATTGTAGAAATATGAAAGTCAAAAGGAGGAATCTTAAAAATGGAGAGGTGGTAAAAGATTGTAGTTAAGGTGGGAAAAGAGAAAAAAATTGGAAATTTACAGTCTGATATAAAAACGAGTTGTGGGGATCCCTGGGTGGCGCAGGGGTTTGGCGCCTGCCTTTGGCCCAGGGCGTGATCCTGGAGACCCGGGATCGAATCCCATGTCGGGCTCCCGGTGCATGGAGCCTGCTTCTCTGCCTGTGTCTCTGCCTCTCTCTGTCTCTCTGTGACTATCATAAATAAATAAAAATTAAAAAAAAATCGAGTTGTACTGGAAAAAGGAAGGAAAAAAAGGAGAGGTACTCTCTAGTTCTATATACTGTAAATCCCTTGACTTCCCCTGGAGCTTTCCAGCACTGCTTGGTCAAGAACTTGCTCTTCCCCTGTCCTTCCAGTTGGTCTTTTGGGGGAGGGGCCTGCTGTGTTGATTCTCAGGCATGTGCACCTGGGCGAGCTGCCCTACCTCCTGCCAGGTGCCAGGCTCAGTAGGAGCTGTTTATCCCGTGAGGCTTCTGTTCCCTGGCAGCCCCGCCCCTCCCAGGTACACGGTGAAACAAGGATGAACAAGTACACTGGTGGTGGCCAGCTTTCCAGCTCTGGAGTCAGTTTCCCCCGTAACTACTGCAGTCTCCCAGTCTGCACTGGCCTACGTACTCTGGGGCAAGGGGTGCTGATCTGCACAGCTTGGAGGCGCCAAGCAGCAAGAGAGTCCTCGCTGCCCTGTGCCCTCCCCGCCTCTGCCTGTCCCAGGGGGAGTGCAGGATCACCGGCTTTGTCATCCCAGTGCCCTGGGATCCAGGGCCTGTGCTGCTGGAATTGAGTTCCGTGGCTCCCGAAGGCAGCAGGGCGCAGACCTCTCTACCTGACCAGCTTCTCCCAAGTCCCCGCCGGGTGCGGGCTCCAGCCCTTTACTGAACTAGGCCCACAGTCTACAGCGCGCTTCCCCCCGTGGGGAACCTCCTCTATCCGAGACCCTGGAAGCCTGGAGGCTCCACTGCCCCTCTTTTGGTTGTGCCTGAGTTCCCTGCTGAGCCCCTTTCCATCTGGGAAGATTCTGGTGTAGATTTTTTAAAGTTCCTGTGTCTCCAGGACTGGGCTTTCCTGTCCAGGAGGCTTTCCACACCAGGCCTTAGCCCAGCTCCTTGCAGGGCCCTCCCCCACTTGATTCTTTTCTGTTTTTCTTTTTTTTTTTCAGCCTTCCTACCTTGTTAGAAGCAAAAACCCTTCTCTCTGTAGTGTTCCACCTGTTGTCTCTTTAAATCTCAGGTCAAATTCATAGGTTTTCAGGATGATTTGAAAGTAATCTAGGTAAATTGGTGGGGCTGGGTGAGTTGAAGCACCTACTCCTCGGCCATCTTGCCCTCTCTCCACTGCTTTCCATTCTTCATTTCCTATATTGATTTTTTTCACCCCTTACTTTTTTTTCTTCTTTTTTCCTTTTTTCTTTCTTTCTTTCTTTCTTTCTTTCTTTCTTTCTTTCTTTCTTATGAATTGGGGTGAAATTCACATAATTTAAATCAATCACATTAAAAGGAACGACTCAGTGACACTTAGAAAATTCACAACCTTGTGCAGTCACTACCTCTGTCTCCCGCCAGAATAAAACCACAAACATGTAGGTGGTTATGATCCATTTCTTCCATCCCCACTGCCTAACACCCACAAATATGCTGTCTCTGGATTTACCTCTTCTGCACATTTCATGGAAATGGAAACCTACACTATATGCCTTCTGTATGTGCCCTTCCACATTGTCTTCTCTTTGCACCTCGGGGAGCCTGACCCCAATGAAGGCTCAACAATGTCCCTGAGGGGCTTGGTTAATGTCCTCTCTAGGTCTTGCTACTCAGATAAAACTCTACAGGCCATGAATGAGCTCATACCTAGTAAAGACTCCTGTCCATCTGAATCCACCTTCAGGATCCTTGCTCCTAGGCTGCCATTACTTCCTGCTTCCATCACCATTGGCAAATCCATAGTCCCCAGTTCTCCATGCTGACTCATAAATACACTGGAGTTGGGTTTTAGCTGATGTCATTATCTGCTTAAGGCAATGCACAGGGAAATGAAAATGAGTGGCAGGCATAATTCTGCATGTTTATGTAAAGAGGAACAACTCACTTACCAAATAGTTTCTGCTCCCCAGGGGAATTAAGGCCAGGGTTTAGGTTGGCAGCATCTGCCCTTGTGTGAGCACTGACTCTGGAGAGGGGCACAAACCCTTATTCCATAATATCTGGGAAATTAAGTTGAACACCCACCTCCAAGAAGGCTGGTCAGCTTTCCCTATACCTCTGTTCCAACCAAAACTCTCCAGAGAATGTCTACCTTTTGAGTCGACTAGAGGGAGGAACAGGGAGGGTTTAGTCAAGGGACTTACTCAGGTGGTAAAGGAAGTGGAGGTTCTGAACCCAAGTCAGACCCCCGTTGAGGGCAGACTACCATGGCCTCAGAGATGAAGGAAGAGGTTGTCTGAGTTCCTGCACAGGAGTCTCCAAAAGAAATGCCAGAATCTGACCAACTTCAACCTGGTCATGAGAAACTTTCCCAAAGAAAGCAGCCAGCCTGTCTAGGACTGGAGGGCTTTGATAATGGAGCAACTTTATCTGAATCCCCAGCTTCTGCCCTTGGCCTGAATCCTAGACCTGGAGAGCCATGTCTCCTCCCCGGGCTCCTGGCATCCCTGGCAAGCATCCCTCCAAGGGCTGCCTTGCTTGGTCTCCCTCTCACACTTTATCTCCTGCTACCAGTCTCTTGCTCCTCAACACTCAGTGTGTCCATTCTGTTGACCACACCTAGTAGGAAGCCCTTGGTTTTTTCCCCTTGCAACTGCCAGAGGCACAGTTGTTTTTTTTGTTTTGTTTTGTTTTTACATAAATTAACAGGAGAACGCTACAGAAACCACAGAAGTCAGCTGCTCCTCTCTCCCATCACTCCAAGGAGGCTTATTTTGTGTCCCACATGGAACTTGTCGAGAACTAAATTAATTCCCTTGAGACCATCAGAGGCTTCCTGGGAAGCCAACAGCTGGATTTGGGCCAGGTGAGTGATTCCATTTTCAGGGCACTCATTACATCTTTCCTCTCTACACCCTGTCCCTATTCCTGAGTGACAGGGAGAGCTCAGGGGCTGTCACAAAGGGGGCTTGTGTCCCCCCTCCTCCAGCTGCAGGAGCTTCCTTGGGAGAAACAGGAGACGAGAGGGTTTAAGGGGATGGGCAGATATAGTTCTGACCTCATTTCACTAAAGCAGAGGGTGGATTTTCTCCCCAGGATGCCTGTGTTCATGACAGAACAGAGCCTGACATCAGGCAATACTCTTACAGAAGTAGTTAAGGAGACGGAGCCCATTCACCCTGGAGAATGTGTCCGTGGCATCTGAGGACAGGTGAGGATAAGAGAAAGGATATCCTCAAGTGGACAGACACAAGAGCAGGTGGGGCTGCCATCTCTCTGACTCTAGGATGAATAACTTCTATGGGAGTATGAGGGTCAAGAGAGTTACAAGGGACCTTTCTCTCCCCTGGCCATGTTTCCTTCACTCCCATTACCCTACTGGTGGTGCATGGCCTCCCACCGAGACAGAGACACAAACACAGAATAAGAAAGAGAGACAGAGACAGAGAGATACAGCGACAGAAATGAACTCAGTCTCCTATGCGTGAGGCTCAGGTCTCTCCATCCCCAGCAGGCATGCGTGGTCCAGGCATCTGCCCACCCAGCTGCTCCATCCTCTTCATATTTCTGCAGCTCCTGTCCTGCAGCATCTCTGGAAACGGTAGGAGAGCTCCCCCTTCCCCATACTAGGAGGATGCCCTGTGCATGGAGATGATGCCAGAAGGGCTGGGCTGGCACCTTCCACCTCAGCTGTCAGCCAAGGGTCCAAGCAGTCCTTCCCAGGGGACCTTGGGGATGGGTGGGAGGGCCCCTGGTCTCCTCACACCAAGCCTGGCTAATGCCTGCCCATCTGCTCTCATTAGGGAAAGCCGACTTCTCTGTCTTTGCACCTGACAAACCTCTTCTGGCCGTGGTTGGGGAAGAGGTGGATCTACCATGCCACCTGTCCCTCAATATCAGTGCCGAGGACATGGAACTGCGGTGGTACAGGGACCAGCCATCCCCAGCCATGCATCTGCATAAGAATGGGATTGATGTGCAGGATGAACAGATGGCAGAGTACCAGGGAAGGACCACCTTCCTGAGCACCAGGCTGGCCCAGGGCCAAGCCGCAGTGAGGATTCACAATGTCACTGCTCTTGATAATGGGACCTTCCACTGCAACTTCAAAGATGGCATCATGTCTGCAGAGACCACACTGTGGCTGAGGGTGGCAGGTGAGGGCCAGCTCCTGGCACTCTTAGTCTCCCCGAGTGCTTGCCCCCAAAGCTCATGCCCAGCTGATGATCACCCCTTTATGGCCAGAGCCTGAGCATGTCCCATAAGAAGCACTAACATGCTTGCAGCAGGGACAGTGTTTCTAGAAAGCACAGTTTCAGGCACCTGGCTTTGTTTTCTACGTTTGCTCCTCTCCCTTACCCAGCCAACTCATAAAGAGGGAAGCAGAGATAGAGAGGGAAGGGCAGAGGCAGAAAGAGAGACAGAGACACAGGAAAAGACACTAATTTTGTAATAGGGATTTTTTTCATTTCTGGGCCTTTTCTGGTTGGTCTTGTGCTTTCTTGGAACGAGGGTAACATATGGCAAAGAAATATTACACAGAGTAAGTAGTCTGTGAGAAACCCCTAATACCGGTGGAATTCTCAGCATCTGTATTCTTCTGATTGGAAGTGGCGGTTGTTGTGGAGACTGGCATGGGCGTCTCTTCCCACAGGGCTGGGCTCAGAGCCCAAAATCCAAGTGGGACCTGGACAGAGTGAAGGTGTCTGGGCACAGTGCACTTCGGAGGGCTGGTACCCAGAGCCCCAAGTGGAGTGGAGAGACCTCGGGGGACAATCCCTACCTTCTGTGACCAACCTGTCTGCCTCTCCAACAACGGGCCTCTTCAGCGTGGTGTCCAATGTGACTCTCCTGGACAGGGATGTGGAGGGCCTCTCCTGCTCCATCATCAGCTCCCTCCTCCAGAGGAGGAAGGTGGCCAAGAGCTACTTGCCTGGTGAGTGTTCTGTTCTGTTCAGGCCTCAAAAGCTTGGGGCACCCCAGACAATAAGTAGCTCATATCCAATACCACACATAGTCACAGGATATTTTTCTTGCAATGAGAACTTTTAAGATCTACTCTCTTACACTTTCCAAGAATGCAGCACTGCATATTAACTTTAGTTGCTATGCTGTACATCACCTCCCCAGAACTTATTTTATAGCTATAAATTTGTACCTTTTGTCTGTCTTCATCCATTACACCCACCCCCATCTCTCACCTCTGGAAAACACCAGTCTTTTCTCTCCATTAAGTACTTGGCTCTCTGGCTTTCTAGGGGTTTGGGTTTTTCTTGTTTTATTTTTATCTTAGATTCCATGTATACATAATACCACCCAATATTTTTCCCTCTCTGACTTACTTCATTTAGCAGCATGCCCACAAGATTCATCCATGTTTTTCAAATGGCCCAATTTCCTTATTCCTTATAGGAAATATATGTATTGTATAAATATATTTTTTAATCTATTCATCCATGAATGGACACTTGGACTGTTTCCATATCTTGCGTATTTTAACACTGCAGACTCTGCCTACAATAAACATAGGGGTGCATATATCTTTCTGAGTTAATATTTTTATTTTCTTTGAATAAACAACCAGGAATTGGATTGATGGATCATGTGGTAGTTCAATTTTAATTTTCTGGGAAACCTTCATCCTGCTCTCTACAGTGGCTGTACCAATAGTCCCTTTCTCATTAAAGCTAAACAATATTCCATTGTCCAAATGGACCTTACCTTCACATTCAGAAGGAGACCTTGAGGGCTTCCCAGTTTCACTTCATAACTTCATCTAAACTTTTCATTTCTAAAAAAAAAAAAAAACTCAAACGCACAGAAAATTTGCAAGAATATCATGCACAATGCTGTGCAGACACACCCAGGGTTTAACATTCTGCCATTCATCTACCATTTCTCCTGATTTTGCACCTGTCATAATTTGTCTGTACAAACACGAGTAGTGTTCTCTGAGTCATTTCAGGTTAGTTTGAGACATCATGCTCCCTGACTCATGAACCCTGCAGTGGGTGTGTCCTAAGAACACAGGTGCTCTCTTACCCTGATATCTTGCCTTACCAGACTTCCTTTAGCTCTGTTGTCTTGAGGTTTGCCATCAATGACGTGGAGAACTGTGCTGCCTCTGATCCTCACTGTAGCAGGGCTTGCCGTAGCTGGATCTACTGTCTCTTCCAGAAATGTAAGGGGGAGAGGAATAAGGTGGAGTTGGAAAAAGAGAGACGGTACAGAGCAGAGGAGCAGTGCTCCCAAGGTTAGCAGGCCCTGGTAGGGCAGAAGCACCCCTTCCAGCCAGGGCACAGGTGTGGAGCCCTGCATAAAGTCTCTCCTGTGCACACCCTCAAGCATGGGAGGAATGGGAGAGGCCTGCCCAGGACACAGCTCGAGGACTGCCCACTTACCATGTGCCCAGTAAAATCCTCTGACTGTGAGAGGTGTGCAGCTGCTCTTCAGCAGGTGACTTCAGGAACGATGGAGGGTCTCTGTCTTAGAGACAGAGATATCTGACTTTGAGCCCCAGAGGGTCTATCAATCCGGGGTGATGAGAGCATCCTGAGAATTTCTCAAGTGACAAAAGCATCAACGTGCCTGTCATGTGACAGCATCCTGCTGTGGGTGCAGGATTATCAGTTTGCATTGTTGCACTTACCCATCCACTGCCCTCCCTGCCTCCTATGTCCTTGCCCATAGTGTTCAGACCCCAGCCTGGGAACAGATGTCCCCATGACAGAGGTGGGAAGCCTAGACCATCTGGATGTGCTTCACAAAAGCCTTCCTTAAAAAGAAAATGACCCTGGTTATTGCTTTATTGGCCACTGAAGAACCTATATTTGTTCCTGTTTCACAGGATCACAGCTAGAATTCATTAAGTCTTGTTTCACTTAGCTTCCACGAACTTGAACTTTGGCCCCATTGGATCAGCACAATCCCGCAGTTTCACATCTTTCTGTTTTCTTGCAGGCAGGACAGAAGACGTGATCATCAGTGGTGAGGCCCATACTGGGGCCTGGAAGCCTGTGTCCCTGGCCTGTGTGTTTATGTGCACATGTATGTGTGTGCTGTGTGTGCGTGTTGTACCTTAATGTGCATATGTTTGCATCCGTGTGTGTACATACTCATGCATATGCACTGGTGTATGTCTGTGTGCCTGTGTGTATGGTGTGGGCGTGTGTGTGTGTGTGTGTGTGTGTTCCTTTTTATTCCAGAGTGCTGGAGTGCTGTCCTAAATGCTCTTGAGTGGCAGCCACGTGGCTCTAAACATCAAGTTTTGGCTGTCGTGGGAGACCTTAGCTCCTGTTTATTAGCTGAGGTACAGACCTGCAGAGTGGAGGCAGCAAGACAGCCAGCCACTGGAAGGCAACCTATTACCACAGAGAGTGCAGAACCAGTGACTTTCTACCCCAGGACACTCTCTTGGTGGGAGATTGGGGTAGAGAAGGTACAGTCTGGCCATGGATAAGGAACCCCCAGAACAGGGAAGGGTATAGCTGCAGACCATGAACCAGGCAGATGAGAAGTGTCAGGGCATCTGGAAACACATGTCCTGAGCACAGACACTTGTTGAGGGTCTATGAGGAAACAGAGAGAAGCCAATCATCCATTCATTCACTCATTCATTCACGTAAAATAGTGACCAGTCACCTCCTATGCCAGCAGTCAGACATCTATTAGTGAATAAAATGGCTTCCTCCTGACCTCATGGAGCATAGAATGTATGTGAGGATGCAAGCCATCAGCCAGTAGTTTTTCTTTAACTGAAACTAGAATTAATCAGGGTAAATATTGTAGGAACAAACTGGAATACAATAATGAAGTGGCCAGAAGAGTTCACGTGGGATGTCCAGGCCCCTGAGGATGGTGGGATGGTAACACCCAATTGAAGGGCTGGGCGACAGTGGGGTCACCACCTTGGGAGAAAGAGAGGTGGACCCCCAACCATGGCAGGGAGAATGGGGTCTGTGGTATGTGAGAGCTGAGTATGTAGAGGAGGCACCAGGGTTTGTGGGTGTCCACACCTGCAGAGCATGGAAGGCTCAGGCAGGGGTCTGGATGTTATGTGAAGCATGGTTCAAAATGAGTGAGGGGGTTTAAGCAGAGGAGATGTGCTGATGGAGGAGAGGAAACAGCCCCAAAATGGGTCCTGGGGCCACAAGTAACAGGGTCCAGCAAGGGCAAAGCAGAGTGAGGAACCCAAGGTGACCCTAGGCAGCATGAGCTCCTCGGCCCATGGTGGCTCCATCTAACAGAAGGTTTGGGGCAAAACAAGATATATTTAGGCAAAAGAATGAAAATCATCTTAGACCTCTTAAGACTGAAATGTTTTCAATATACAACTGGGGACATCAGATAAATCCTTGGATATTACAAGTCTTGCGCTCCAGGAGAAATGTGGACTGGAGCTAGGAATTTGGAGTCCGTGGCATATATCTGGCATTGAAATTGAGGAAAGTGAACCATGGAGTGCTCCACTTATCTGCACACCTAAAATTACTCTTCAAAAATTTTTCTTGAAAATTAAATAATATCTGAGCACAGTTGGGCAGAGTTGTTGGAGGGCCAGGGAAAGCTTCACTGCTGAAGTCTGCAGATACAGTGTGTTGAGGGAAGAGCTGGTTATGTTCCATGCAAGTGAAAAGTAGAGTAAAAATTAGAATGGGAACATGACCCTGAAAAACTGGCTAGTATGACACATGAAGAGACATGCCTCCTGGAGACAGCTGGGAGGAAAACATCAAAATTATTGTCTGTGCAGCTGAGCCAAAATTGGTGAGTGGGGATCAAGTGAAGTTTTTTTTGGGGGGGGGTTGTTTTGGTTTTACTTTAAGGTCCTTGGTAGCAGAATATATTGGTTCTCTATCTCTCTATCTCTCTGTGTGTACCTATCTGTGTTTTCTGTTTCTCCTTGTCTCTCTGTCTCTGTCTCTCACTATCTCTCTCTTCATCTATGCCGGATTCTTTATGTCTTGGTCTCTGTCTCTGTATCTCTCCCTATCTCACCTTGCCTCTCCCTGTCTCTGTCTCTGTCTCTCTGTCTTTGTCTCTCTCTCTCTCTCTCTCTCTCTCACACACACACACACACACACTGAGACACAGAGCCCCAGGAGGTCAGTAGACCTCACTGTGTGCTAGCTATGTACCCGCTTTAGTAGAAATCCTCCCCTGGTTCCCACCTAGAGCTGCCTCAGCCATTCTGGGTGGCCTATTTCCATGGGGTCCTGGACAGAAAAAGCTGGAAGCACAGGGACACCCAGAAACTGTGGTCACCTCTCCCAGAAGTCCTGGGGTCCCCTCCAAGCAGGAATGTAAGCTAGGGACACAAACCCCCAGACCTGACCCTCTTCTCTTCCCACAGTCAGCCCATCCCTGGACCCTGACACCGCAAGCCCAAAACTAGCTCTGTCTGAGGACGGGAAGAATGTGAAATGGCTATTCTTTGACCAGGAGCTGCCTGACATCCTCTCAGATTCAACCAGGACCCCTGTGAGCCGGCCTGGGAGCAGTTCTCTGCTGGAAGTATTACTGGGTGGGGCACAGGAAGTCCTGGAACTTGGGCATGTGTCTGGACATCTTGGATCCAAAGAGAAGGATTCCCAAGGCCTCCAAGCATCGATTCTGGGCCCTGGAGCTGTAAAAGCAGACATTCTGGGCACTCACCTTCCTGAGGCTTCGCCTGTACCCTTCTGAACCCCTGCATCAGGTGGGCACTCTTCTGGACTGTGATGCTGGCAGAGTCTCTTTCTACAATGTGGGCAGTGGATCCCTAATCCACACATTCTCTGGACTCTCCTTCTCAGTGCCTCTGAGGCAATTTTTCTGCCTTTGGACTCATGATGCCAACCCCCTGACCATTTGTACAGAATGCCAGGACTTAGAGGCATTGGGCTCTCCTCAGAGCCAGGGACAGGAGTAGGTGGGGGGCCTCCTCCATCAAGATCCATGATCTCTCTGCTCTGGCCTGTCATAGATTTGGGGAAACCATATCCATTCTATATCCCAGCTATACCCATACAAGGGTGCACCTTTCTGAATTATCCTGTCTTATATTCCTTTTCCTTCCCTGTTCTATACTAAGAATATATTATGGGCTGAACCATGTCCCCTCAAATTCACATGCCAAAGCCCCAACCCCCAGGACCTCAGAATGGAGCTGTATTTGGAAATGGGGTTTTTACAGAGGTTTTTGAGGCATAAGGAGGTCTGTAGGATGTGCCTTGATCCCATATGATGGGAGTCCTTATCAGAAGAGAGGACTGAGCACAGAGACACACAGGCTGATGACTGCCTGAGGACATGGGGAGGACACAGCATGTACATGCCAGGGAGAGGGGCCTTGGGGGGAACCAGCCCCACCCAGGCTAGGATCTGGGACTTTCAGATCCAAGGATTGAGACACAATCAATATTTGTTGTTTAAACTGCTTGTCCAGTGGTATTTGTTACACAGCCCAGGCTGACTGGGATACCAGATTATTATACAGTGTGGTGCTTTTCTGAAATGTACTTGGGGGCATTTGGAAAGCATTGAACCCAGTGTCAGACGTGAAGAAGTTGCTCAGTAGGGGCAGCCTGGGTGGCTCAGCGGTTTGGTGCCTGCCTTCAGCCCAGGGCATGATCCTGGGGTCCCGGGATTGAGTCCCACGTCCGGCTCCTTGCGTGGAGCCTGCTTCTCCCTCCTCCTGTGTCTCTGCCTCTCTCTCTCTCTATGTCTATCATAAATAAATAAACAAATAAATAAATAAATAAATAAATCTTTAAAAAAAAAAAAAGAAGTTGCTCAGTAAATGCCAG
The DNA here is from genome assembly GCF_053574225.1 of Canis aureus. Classification (NCBI taxonomy): domain Eukaryota; kingdom Metazoa; phylum Chordata; class Mammalia; order Carnivora; family Canidae; genus Canis; species Canis aureus. Next base: position 60,765,402 of record NC_135628.1, read on the forward strand.
CCTTCCTCATCCCTTCCTTCTCTCCTTCCCCTCTTTCAGCCCTTCCCCCTCCTCATTCCACCTTCCCCTTCTCTGACCCCTCCATACCATACTCCCTCTCTCCCAATCCCCTCTCTCTTAATCTCCTTCCTCTGTTCTTCTTCTCACTCTCTTTTTCCTTCCTTTGCTTCTTTTTCTTTCCCTTTCTCTCCTCCAACCCTCCTTCCCTTCCTACTCCTCTTCCCCTCTCCCGTCTTCTGCCTTCCCTCTCCTACCTACCCACGCCTTTGTTTTCCTCTTCTAATTCCACCTCACAACACACTAGACATCTGGTCTACCATGGCACCTCTCTCTTCTCCCCTAACCATGGCAGGTCAACGCAAAGCTACATGGAGGCCAGGCAAAAGATTCCAGGGCTCAAGGTCAGTCATGGAAGAAAATAAAAATGAAAACACTATAATCCAAAACCTTTGGGATGCAGCAAAGGCAATCCTAATAGGGAAGTATATATAGCAATATAGGCCTACCTCAGGTATCAGGAAGTGTCAAATACAAAACCTAAGCCTACACCGAAAGCATCTGGAAAACGAACAGAAAATGAAGCCTAGTATGGGGCAAGTTGGTGAAAGTGTAGGGCCCGCAAGCCACCTGTCCCCACCAACTTACCTAGATAACTTTCAAATCATCCTGAAAACCTACGAATTCAGGCTGAGATTTAAAGAGAGAACAGCTGGAATGCTACAGTGAGAAGACTTCACGGTTCTTTCAGGGTAGAAAGATGGAAAAAAATAAAGAACGAAAGAAGCATCCAATGGGGAGGGGCCCCTCCAAGGACCTCGGCTAAGGCCCCGCGGTGAGTGCCCCCAGGACAGGAAAGCCCCGTCCTGGGGAAGCAGGAACTTTACCAACCTTTCCCAATGGAAAGGTGCTCACAGGGAGCACAGGCAGGATCCCAGGAGAGGAAAGGAAGTGGAGCCCCCAGGTTCCCAGGGTCACTAACAGAGGAAGTGTGCCCCCGGGGGACAGCGGGCCACACACCTCCGGTGGAGCTCCCTAAAGGGCTGGACCACGTGCCCAGCGGGGCCTCGGGAGCAGCTCAGGCGGTAGCTCCATAGAGGGGGCTGCTTGACCCAGGAGTGTGATTCCAGCAGCCCAGGCCCCGGAGCCCAGGGCTCTGGAGGACACAGCCGAGGATCCGATGCTCCCACGGGACAGGCAGAGGCTGGGAGGACACGGAACAGCAAGGATGCTCCTGCTGCCCAGTGGCCCCAAGCTGTGCACATCAGCGACCCCCACCCCCAGAGCATCCAGGCCCCTGCGGACTAGGAGCTGCGGTAGTTCCTGCTGCAGCTGACTCCAGGGCTGGAGAGCTGGCTGCAACCACAGTTGTTGTTCCTCCTGGTGTCACCTTGTACCTGTGACTGAGCAGGGCCGCCAGGGAGCAGGGGCCTCACGGGGTAAACAGTTCACATTGTACCATGCACCTGGCAAGGGTGGGGCAGCTCCCCCAGGTGCACACACCTGAGAATCAGTACAGCACGCACCTCCCTCCCCCAGAACACCAATTGGAAGGATAGGGGAAGAGCAAGTTCTTGACCAAGCAGCACTGGAAAGTTCCAGGGGAAGTATAGGGACTTACAGTATATAGAATCAGAGGATACCACTCCTTGTTTTTTGTTTGTTTCCCCCACCTTTTTTTTTTGGTCTCTTTTTCCTTCCTTTTTCCAGTACAACTTGTTTTTAGCCACTCTGCACTGAGCAAAACGACGAGAAGGAAGAACTCACCACAAAAGAAAGAATCAGAAACCGTACTCTCTGCCACAGAATGACATAATTTGGGTTACAATTCGATGTCAGAAAGCCAATTCAGAAGCACAATTATAAAGCTACTGGTGGCTCTAGAAAAAAACATAAAGGATTCAAGAGATGCCATGACTGCAGTATTTAGACCTAATAAGGCTGAAATTAAAAATCAAATAAATGAGATGCAATCCAAACTGGAGGTCCTAACGACAAGGGTTAATGAGGAAGAAGAATGAGTGATTGACATAGAAGACAGGTTGATGGCAAGGAAGGAAGCTGAGGGAAAAAGAGAAAAACAATTGAAAGATCATGAGGAAAGATTAAGGGAAATAAATGACAGCCTCAGAAGGAAAAATCTAGGTTTAATGGGGGTTCCTAAGGATGCCGAAAGGGACAGAGGATCAGAAACTGTATTTGAACAAATCATAGCTGAGAACTTACCTAACTTGGGGAAGGAGACAGGCATTCAGATCTAGGAGATAGAGAGATCTACCCCTAAAGTCAATAAAAACGTTCAACATCCGACATTTCATAGTGACCCTTGCAAATTTGAAAGATAAAGAGAAAATCCTTAAAGCAGCAAGACACGAGAGACCCCTAACCTTTATGGGGAGAGGTATTAGGTTAACAGCAGACCTCTCTACAGAGAGTTGGCAGGCCAAAAAGGGCTAGAAGGATATATTCATGGTCCTAAATGAGAAGAACCCGCAGGCAAAAATACTCTATCCAAGAAGGCTAGATTATTCATTCATTCAGAATAGAAGGAGAGATAAAGATCTTCCAAGATAGGCAGAAACTGAAAGAATATGTGACCACCAAACCGGTTTTGCAAGAAATATTAAGGGGAACACTGTAAAAGAAAGAGGAAGTCCAAGGAAACAATCCACAAAAACAGGGACTGAATAGGTATCATGATGACACTAAATCCATATCTTTAAATTGTAACTCTGCACGTGAATGGGCTTAATGATCACATTAAAGGTGCAGAGATTCAGACTGGATAAAAAAGCAAGAACCATCTATTTGCCGTCTACAAGAAACTCACTTTAGACCTAAGGACACCTCCAGCCTGAAAATAAAAAGTTGGAGAACCATGTACCACTCAAATAGTCCTCAAAAGAGAGCAGGGGTAGCCATCCTCATATCAGATAAATTAAAGACTGTAGTAAGAGATGAAGAGGGCACTATATCATATTTAAAGGATCTATCGAACAAAGACCTAACAATCATCAATACTTATGCCTTGAATGTGGGAGGTGCAAGTATATCAATCAATTAATAACCAAAGTAAAGACATACTTAGGTAATAATTCACTTATACTGGGAGACATGGACACAGAGCTTTCTGCAATTGATAGATCTTCTAAGCACACCATCTCCAAAGAGACAAGAGCTTTATTTTTTATGTAAATTTTTTATTTTTTATATAAATTTATTTTTTATTGGTGTTCAATTTGCCAACATATAGAATAACACCCAGTGGTCATCCCATCAAGCGCCCCCCTCAGTTCCTGTCAACCAGAAACCCCCACCCCCACCCCCTGCCCACCTCCCCTTCCACCACTTCTAGTTCATTTCCCAGAGTTAGGAGTCTCTCATGTTCTGTCTCCCTTTCTGATAAGTTACCTAATTCAGTCCCTGTTTTTGTGGATTGTTCCCTTGGACTTCTTCATAAAGAGGAATTTTAAGAGTTCCCCCTTAAAATTTCTTGAAGAGCTGGTTTGGTGGTCACATATTCTTTCACTTCCTGCCTATCTTGGAAGCTCTTTATCTCTCCTTCTATTCTGAATGAGAGCCTTGCTGGATAAAGTATTCTTGGCTGCATGTTCTTCTCATTTAGGACCCTGAATATATCCTGCCAGCCCTTTCTGGCCTGCCAGGTCTCTGTGGAGAGGTCTGCTATTATGCTAATATTTCTCCCCATGAATGTTAGAGATTTCTTATCTCTTGCTGCTTTAAGGATCTTCTCTTTATCTTTGGAATTTACAAGCTTCGCTACTAAATGTTGAGGTGTTGAGCGGTTTTTATTGATTTTAGGGAAGGATCTATTTCCTGGATCTGAATGCCTGTTTCCCTTCCCAGATTAGGAAAGTTTTCAGCTATGATTTGTTCAATTACATATTCTGGCCCTCTGTGTCTTTTGGCGCCCTCGGGAAACCCAGTTAAACGTAGATTTCTCTTACTAAAGCTGTCATTTAATTCCCTTAATCTATCCAGGACAAACAGTGTATGTTCTCATTCATTTGGGGAATATAAATAATAGTGAAAGGGAATAGAAAGGAAGGGAGAAGAAATGTGTGGGAAATATCAGAAAGGCAGACAGAACATAAAGACTCCTAACTCTGGGAAAGGAACTAGGGGTGGTGGAAGGGGAGGAGGGCAGGGGGTGGGGATTAATGGGTTACGGGCACTGAGGGGGGCACTTGACGGGATGAGCACTGGGTGTTATTCTGTATGTTGGTAAATTGAACACCAATAAAAAATTAATTTATTAAAAAAAATCTATCCTAATGATCTTTTAATTGTTTGTCTCTTTTTTCCAAGGTTTCCCTCTTTGCCATCAACTTGTCTTCTATGTTACTCACTTGTTTTTCTACCTCGTTTAACCCTCGTCGTTGGGACCTCTAGTTTGGACTGCATCTCATTCAATTGATTTTTAATTTATGCCTGATTAGATCTAAATTCAGCAGTCATGAAGTTTCTTGAATCCTTCATGCTATTTTCCAGAGCCACCAGTAGCTTTATAATTGTGTTTCTGAATTGGCATCCTGACATCGAATTGTAACCCAAATTCTGTAACTCTCTGAGAGAGAGGACTTTTTCTGGTTGTTTCTTTTGTAGTGAGTTCTTCCTTCTAGTCATTTTGCTCAGTGCAGAGTGACTGAAAACAATTTGTACTGGAAAAAGAAAGGAAAAAAAGAAAAAAAGGGGGGAAACAGAAAAAAACAAAAACAAACAAAACAAAAAACAAGAAACATTTAAAAAAAATAACAAGGAGGTGTCTCGTCTGATTCTAAATACGGTAAATCCTTCCACTTCCCCTGGAGCTTTCCAGTGCTGCTTGTTTAAGAACCTGCCCTTCCCCTTTCCTTCCAGCTGGTCTTCTGGGGGGCGGGGGCTGCTCTGCTGATTATCAGGTGTGTGCACCTGGGGGAGCTGCCCATCCCCTGCCAGGTGCATGGCTCAGTAGGAGCTATTTATCCTGTGAGGCCCCTACTCCTGGTGGCCCCGCTCCATCCCAGGCACATGGTGACATAGGGAGGAACAACACTGGCAGCAGCCAGCTCTCCAGCCCTAGAGTCAGCTCCCGCAGTAACTCCTGCAGCTCCCAGTCTGCGAGAGCCTGGAGGCTCCGGGTGTGGGGGGCACTGACCTGCACAGCTCGGGGTGCCCGGCAGCAGGAGCATCCTCGCTGTCCTGTGTCCTCCCGGGCCCTGCCTGTCCCAAGGGGATTGCCGGATCCTGGGCTGTGTCCCCTGGGCTCAGGGCTCCAGGGCCTGCGCCACTGGAATTGCTCTCCCAGGGCCGCACATCCCCCTCCTCAGGAAGCCGCTGCCAGAGCCACCATTTGAGCTGCTCCGGGCCCGCTGGGTGCGAGCTCCAGCACTTTTTGGAGCTCGGCCCATGGTGTGTGGCGCTCTCCTCACTTCCTCTGTTAGTGACCCTGGGAACCTGGGGGCTCTACTGCCCCTCCTGGGATCCTGCCCGAGTTCCCTGTGAGCGCCTTTCCGTCCAGGAAGGTTGGTGAAGTTCCTGATTCTCCTGGTCTGGGCTTTCCTGTCCTGGAGACTCTCCTGCCCGGCCTTAGTCCAGCTCCTCGTGGGGGCTATCCCCCACTGGAGTCTATTTATTTATTTTTCCATCTTCCTACCTTGATAGAAGCGCAAACTCTTCTCACTGTAGAGTTCCAGATGTTCTCTCTTCAAATCTCAGGCCGAGGTCGAGGAGGGCAAGACGGCGGGAGAGTAGGGTCCCCAAGTCACCTGTCCCCACCAAATTACCTAGATAACCTTCAAATCATCCTGAAAATCTACGAATTCGGCCTGAGATTTAAAAAGAGAACAGCTGGAATGCTACAGTGAGAAGAGTTCGCGCTTCTATCAAGGTAGGAAGACGGGGAAAAAGAAATAAAGAAACAGGAGCTGCACCAACCTTCCCGGGCGGAAAGGCACCCGCAGGGAGTTAGAGCAGGACCCCAGGAGGGCGGGGATGCCCTCGGGCTCCCTGGGACACTAACAGACACCTGCGCCCCCGGAGAGTGCGCCGAGCTCCCTAAGGGCTGCAGCGCCCACGGTGGACCCGGAGCAGCTCGGGGGGGCTCGGGCGGCGGCTCCGCGGAGGGGGCTGCGGGGCGGGAGCAGCTCTGGGGGCTCGGGCGGCGGCTCCGCGGAGGGGGCTGCGGGGCAGGAGCACGAATCCAACAGCACAGGCTCCGGAGCACAGGGCGCCGGGACACAGCCCAGGATCCGGCCTCCCCCGGGACAGGCAGAGGCCAGGAGGGCCCAGGACAGCAAGGATGCTCCTGCCCTGAGGTGAGCAGATCAGCGGCCCCGCCCCGGAGCCTCCAGGCCCCTGCAGATGGAGAGCTCTGTAGTTACTGCGGAAGCTGACTCCAGGGCTGCAGAGCTGGCCGCCGCCACTGTGGTTGTTCCTCCTGGGGCCTCACGGGGTAAAAACCCCCACTGAGCCCTGCACCAGGCAGGGGGCTGAGCAGCTCCCCCAAGTGCTAACACCTGAAAATCAGCACAACAGGCCCCTCCCCCACAAGACCAGACAGAGACCCCACCAAAAAGGAGAATTACAGACCAATATCCCTGATGAACATGGATGTAAAAATTCTCAACAAGATACTAGCCAATAGGATCCAACAACACATTAAGAAAATTATTCACCATGACCAAGTAGGATTTATCCCCGGGGGATGCAAGGTTGGTTCAATACATGTAAAATAATCCATGTGATTCATCATATCAGCAAGAGAAAATACAAGAACCATATGATCTTTTCAATAGATGCAGAGAAAGCATTTGACAAAATACAGCATCCATTCCTGATCAAAACTCTTCAGGGTGTAGGGATAGAGGGAACATTCCTCGACATCTTAAAAGCCATCTACGAAAAGCCCACAGCAAATATCATTCTCAATGGGGAAGCACTGGGAGCCTTTCCCTTAAGATCAGGAACAAGACAGGGTTGTCCACTCTCACCACTGCTATTCAACATGGTAGTAGAAGTCCTATCCTCAGCAATCAGACAACAAAAAGACATTAAAAGCAAATTGGCAAAGAAGTCGTCAAACTCTCCCTCTTCGCCGATGACATGATACTCTACATAGAAAGTAGAGTAAAAAGTCTCCACCCCGAGATTGCTAGAACTCATACAGCAATTTGGTAGCGTGGCAGGAAACAAAATCAATGCCCAGAAGTCAGTGGCATTTCTAGACACTAATGATGAGACTGAAGAAAGAGAAATTAAGGAGTCAATCCCATTTACAATTGCACCCAAAAGCATAAGATACCTAGGAATAAACCGAACCAAAGAAGTAAAGGATCTATACCCTAAAAACTACAGAACACTTCTGAAAGAAATTGAGGAAGACACAAAGAGATGGAAAAATATTCCATGCTCATGGACTGGCAGAATTAATATTGTGAAAATGTCAATGTTACCCAGGGCAATTTACACGTTTAATGCAATTCCTATCAAAATACCATGGACTTTCTTCAGACAGAACAAATTATTTTAAGATTTGTGTGGAATCAGAAAAGACCCCGAATAGCCAGGGGAATTTTAAAAAAGAAAACCATAGCTGGGGGCATCACAATGCCAGATTTCAGGTTGTACTACAAAGCTGTGATCATCAAGACAGTGTGGTACTGGCACAAAAACAGACACATAGATCAATGGAACAGAATAGAGAACCCAGAAGTGGACCCTGAACTTTATGGTCAACTAATATTCGATAAAGGAGGAAAAGACTATCCATTGGAAGAAAGACTGTCTCTTCAATAAATGGTGCTGGGAAAATTGGACATCCACATGCAGAAGAATGAAACTAGACCACTCTCTTTCACCATACACAAAGATAAACTCAAAATGGACGAAAGATCTAAATGTGAGACAAGATTCCATCAAAATCCTAGAGGAGAACACAGGCAACACCCTTTTTGAACTCGGCCACAGCAACTTCTTGCATGATACATCCACGAAGGCAAAAGAAACAAAAGCAAAAATGAACTATTGGGACTTCATCAAGATAAGAAGCTTTTGCACAGCAAAAGATACAGTCAACAAAACTAAAAGACAACCTACAGAATGGGAGAAGATATTTGCAAATGACGTATCAGATGAAGGGCTAGTTTCCAAGATCTATCAAGAACTTCTTAAACTCAATACCAAAGAAACAAACAATCCAATCATGAAATGGGCAAAAGACATGAACAGAATCTCACAGAGGAAGACATAGACATGGCCAACATGCACATGGGAAAATGCTCTGCATCACTGGCCATCAGGAAAATACAAATCAAAACCACAATGAGATACCACCTCACACCAGTGAGAATGGGGAAAATTAACAAGGCAGGAAACCACAAATGTTGGAGAGGATGCGGAGAAAAGGGAACCCTCTTGCAGTGTTGGTGGGAATGTGAACTGGTGCAGCCACTCTGGAAAACTGTGTGGAGGTTCCTCAAAGAGTTAAAAATAGACCTGCCCTACGACCCAGCAATTGCACTCTTGGGGATTTACCCCAAAGATACAGATGCAATGAAATGCCTGGGCACCTGTACCCCGATGTTTCTAGCAGCAATGTCCACAATAGCCAAACTGTGGAAGGAGCCTCGGTGTCCATCGAAAGATGAATGAATAAAGAAGATGCGGCTTATGTATACACTGGAATATTCCTCAGCCTTTAGAAATGACAGATACCCACCATTTGCTTCAATGTGGATGGAACTGGAGGGTATTATGCTGAGTGAAATAAGTCATTTGGAGAAGGTCAAACATTATATTGTCTGATTCATTTGGGGAATATAAATAATAGTGAAAGGGAATTGAGGGGAAGGGAGAAGAAATGGGTAAGAAATATCAGAAAGGGAGACAGAACATGAGAGACTCCAACTCTGGGAAACAAAATAGTGGTGGTGGAAGGGGAGGTGGGTGGGGGTGGGGGGACTGAGTGGTGGGCACTGAGGTGGGCACTTGACGGGATGAGAACTGGGTGTTATTCTGTATGTTGGCAAATGAACACCAATAAAAATAAAATTGTTACTTTGTGAGGAAAAGCGGGTGTATTCAGGGATAAGAGAAGGGCAATTCAGGACAGTAATGGTTTTTCATTGGCTGGACTGCAGAGGTGGGGAATTTCTGATAGGAGCTGCAATGCACACCTTGTCCTTTTGGGGCCTGTAACTGCTGTAACAGATGCACTTCTCTTGGGGTTTGTAATGACAGCTCTTCGTGTGAGGGACACCCAGAGGTAGGCGTGCCCTTCTGCCTGCCCCCACCCCTCCCAGGGCAAGTGCCCCAGAGCTTCCGAACAAGGGTCAGCCTCACTGACCTCCTGCACCTGCTGCATGGTCAGGCAAGGGGGGGGGGCAGCCTGGGGCAGTGGTGTTGGGCTTTTGGAGCACTTTCAGGAAAACCTGTGAGGCCCTGACTGTCCCCCACATCCAGCTGGGTTTCTGTACCCTACAACTAGATGGATATTGTGTGCAAGATCGTAAATCCGAGAAACCACCAAGGAGCTGACACGGATGCAAACACACAAAGGTTTATTTACAAGCTCGATCTTGGGTCCAAGTATACCCAACACAGCGGAGCAGGGACTTGGATGCAGAAGGGGGTTACAGCTGGTTTTTTTATAGGGTGGTCTAGGGGATTTTCAGAAGGGGTGGAGGAATTTCTCAAGTTCTGTTTACATTCTGATGTCGGGCTTTCAAGGGCATTGAGCTCTGTTCTTTCTAATATGGGACTTTCTACTATGGGCGTGGGCTCTGTTGTCTTTCTGATATGGGATTCTCTGCCGAGGACATTGAGGACATTCTGCAGTTTTTCCTATAAAGTTCAGCTCTTATTCACCGGGGCCTAAGTTGGCTGTACTTGTGCTAATGCTAAACTTGAGGTGGAATGGCCTTGATTTTTCTCGGCTTCCACAATGGACACAACGGCTTTGCTCCCTTTAGTCAAGATGCCCCTTCTGTAACCTTCCCACCTTCCAAGCAGAAGGGTCAGCTGAGGAAAGCAAGTCACCTGTCCTTCGGCTCACACTTCTCTCCCTAGGGTGCAAGGGAAAGGCAGAGGTGGGGACAGGAGATGCTGAGCAAAATCTGAAGGGCCCTGAGGAACCCAGTGGGGGAAGGTGCCAGAGCGTCTTTGAGGTCCCGTTGCCTGCAGTTGTACGTGATGGGACGCCATGCTTTGAGGACATGCCTGTCCACACCTGCAGGAGCCCCAGACACACAGGCCAGGCTGACAGAGCTGTCTCCACACTCGTCACCCCCAGCTCCTGCAGCAGGAGGGTACAGGGGCTCCCTTCCCTGTACCACAGCCCTCCACTCCTGATAACTGAGAGCCTGGCCCCTGTGTAGCTCTCCAGGGCTGGGAGGAGCCCCTGGATCTGCAAGTCAGTACCTTCCCTGCTGAGGAAACCCAGGGAGGAGCCTGAGGGCCCTTCTGGGAAGCAGGACCACCCTTGCCTCCAACCCTGTGGCTTTTCATTTTCAAAATGAATCAAGGAAATTACCTCCTCAACAGGCTGACTGCTGTTCCAAGTTTCCAGATGGGTGCCAAAAGTCTGAAATATTATGTGGATGTGGAAATCAGTTGCAAATGTGAAAACTGACTACAATTTGTGTGTCTTTCAAGTTTTACTCCAACCTATAGCTAATAATTACACTGGCAGCAGTGAGAATGGAGGGGGTCCTCACAGGTGAGGCTGGTAGTCTTGCGCCAGGGTTGATGCCTTAACCTGCAGAGCTGCCTCCAAGAGAGCATTTATCAAACTCCAAACCCAACCCAACCCAAAGCCCCAACCCTCACTGACTGCACAGCCAAGTGTTTCTGTGGTGTCTGAAAATGTCTCAAGCATGTTTGTATTTTCCTCTCCTAAAATTTCCATGCATGATAATTTGGAGCCTGTAGAGAAAATCATTTGTAGAAACCATCATCAGTCACCCTCCTCCCCTCTCCTAGCTCTAGGAGGAGACTATGTGCCATTACTGCATCTGTGAACCTGGGGATGGGGTGTGGGCCTCCTGGTGACGACCCTGGACTCAGCTGCAGTCACCTGCAGTACTGCCGTGCTGTTGGCCTCCTGGACAGAAGGCCAGGTATAGCCTCCTAAGGAACACACACCGCCTGTCCTACAGCTTGCATGCATAGAACGTGTCTAAAATTCAATTAGTTCAAAGAATAAAATCAAAACAAGAAAAACAGGGACGCCTGGGTGGCTCAGCAGTTGAGCATGTGCCTTTGGCTCAGGGTGTTATCCTGGGGTCCTGGGATCGAGTCCCATGTCAGGTTCCCTGCATGAAGCCTGCTTCTCCCTCTGCCTGTGTCTCTACCTGTGTGTCTCTCATGAATAAATAAAATTAACAAAAAGAAAACAAGAAAAACATTTCCTAACACATGAAATAAATGACACTCAAATGTCACAGGCAACTTTATCTGAAGACATCAAGTCCAGGCTGTGGTCTTGTAAACAGCACACCTCAGATGTTGCAACAGACATCATATGGTTCAAAACAGGAAGCAGTGAATTCTGGGCCTTTTATAGAAGTCCGCCCGTCCCTACCCGAAACAAACTGATTAACCTCAGGATTGTTTTGTCCTGATTGAAAAGCAGCAGTATCATGTCACCACAATGCTGATTTGTGCTGCTCTAAGATTCTTGCATTTTGTCCAGTTATGTTGAGTAAAACTGAATTCGAGACATTTTGTGTTTTGGGAAGCGCAAATACCTCACATGGTGACAACAGACTAACATAATCCAACCCCATCAGTGAAGAGCAAACAGATTTAGGGGCAGGAATAAAGCACATGGTGACCTCAGCCCCCACATGGACTGAACGGCAGTGTCAGAGGTCAAGGCCCATGTTAGGAAACTGAAACAGGAAGGAGGAGATGCCACAGGCTGCCTTCAAACAGCCAGCTGCTACTGACAACGGTTGCAGAATAGGGCCCCTGACACTGTCCAGATAATCTACTCACCTGATGCAGAAGAACCAGGCTCCAGCCATCCCACCACTGCTGGGGCCACCTGAGGAGCACAGGAGAGGTCACTAGCCTGACTACTCACCTACTTCCCCTGGTCCAGCATTCAGGAGAACTCAGTGTGCACTCCCAGTTACATTCTCTACAAGAGTCCAAAATGCAGAGGCAGAGCCCATCCACCCACACTAGGGAGTAGTACGAGGAGGAGTGAATACACAAAAGGGAAGAGTAGTAAGAGATACAGTTAGAGCACCTGGGGTGGGGAGCTGGAGGGGGTGACCTCAGGGCCCTCAGGGGATCAGAAAGGCATCAGCACCCTTGGGGATTCACAACAGCATCAAGGGTGGGGCACGTTTGATTTCCCCTTGGCTGCTCAGGGCTCTCCACACAGGGATGTGGAGAGAAAGACAACGGGTCTGCGGCCCTCGCTTTGCCTGCTCCTTAGAAATACTTGAGAAGCATGTTTCCCATAGACTTTGAGGAGCCTGGGGTCAGTGTGTGTACACGCACGCATGCACGTACATGTGGGTAGACACACGTGTGTGCATTTTCTGAGTCCCTAGTGTAAGGCCAGAGCACAGCTGTCACTCAGAACCATATGCTCCATGTCTGGGATTGTCACTCCTGGGGTGCTGTGACAAGTGGCAGCTTCTGGGCACACAGCCTGCCCACCTGCACTTGCCCTGGGCCCAGGGCACGGGCTGCCTTTCCTCCAGCATTCTTCCTCACTCCATAGGATACCATCCAGCCAACACCTCTGGGCAGTACATAACCTCTCAGTGACTGTGCTTGTTGACACATCTACACATCTGCTGTGCCCTCCCTGCCCTCTTCAGCACTGAGCATGAGCAGAAGAACTGCATGGGGCTCAGATCTCTGGAGTGGCTGTGAGCTCTGAAAGCTCCATCCTCATCCTGCCAGGAAAAGTCAGGAGCAACCACTCACACACCAGCATCAGTCAGAAACCTTGACGGGACAGGTGCAGCGGAGGTTGGGAAGTCCAGACCAAATAATGCAGCTAGAGACTAGGAACAGAATTCACCAAGAAGTGAAGAATTAGAAGACCCCTATGAAGGATACTTTTTGGAAGTGCTACTTCTTGTGTCTTTTTTTTTTTTAAAGATTCTAAAGATTTTAAATATTTTTTAAATATTTTGAAGATTTTATTTATTTATTCATGAGAGACACGAAGACAAGCAGAGACACAGGCAGAGGAACAAGCAGGCTGGAGGGAATACGGGACTTGATCCTGGAACCCCGGGATCATGACCTGAGCCAAAGGCAGGTGCTCAACCACTGGGCCATCCATATGCCCCTTCCTGTGTCTTCTCGAACAGGTCAGCTTCCAGAAGTCACAGCACTCCAAAATTCACATCCACACCACACCTCAGAAATGAGACCTTAGTGGAAATTGTCACACGATGCAAAGGCTGATCCTGGCTCAGGGCGAGCCAGATGTCCTTATGAGAAAAGGAGATTTGAGATGACCATGTGGTGACAGAGGTAGAGACTGGGGAGACATGGTCATGAGCCCAGAATGCCTGGGGCCCCTCCAGGTGGAGAGCACGGCCACGACACCTTGACTGCAGACTCCTGGGCTCCAGACCTGGGAGGGGACAGAGCTTGGTGTCCCGAGACCCTCATTTATGGTATTTCATTAGCATCCCTAGAAAACTAGCACTGTGCCTGCCCATTCACTCTTCAAACCATCCAGGACCCAGAACGTCAGCACGGGGCCTGCCGTGCAGTCTGATAGGGACACCTTGGCAAGGTCTAAAGGCGTCTCTGTGCACAGCCCTCCTGGATGCTACTGCAAAGCAGTCTGCAGGTGGCCTATTTGGCTGTGATAGGGGAAGGGGTCTCCCACTTCTCCACTTTGGCCTCGTCCTTCCCTGAGGGGCCCTTTCACTAAAACCAAGTTTTAGTTTCACCAAAACTAAGCAAAAAGCAGCATGACGGCACATCTTCAAAATATATTCTAAACCATGATTTCTCTTTTGTTTCTGGATAGAAATAGAGCAGTTAAAGAAAAAAAAATCAACACTTTTTAAAAGAGGTGCAGTATGTATTATTTTCACACTTGGCTACAAACTGGACAAGAATATTCTAGGTGTTCACAGAAAGACCTACAGACATACTGGAGGTCACAGTAAAGCAAAAGACATAGGCCCGTCTTCCAGAGAAGAATGGAACGAAGTGACATGAGAGGGGCCCATGCAGAGCAGCCCACAGAGGTGAGGCAGATTCAAAAATCAGCACATTTCTTTCACAGAGTTTTAAATTGCCCTTTTACACCTAGCAAGAACAGAGAAAGAATGAAAATTCAGCTAGTGGGGATGCTGGCCATGCAAAGCAGCCACTGGGTGCAGCCAGCTGTGCGGGTAAGAGCCTTCCTGTTACTGTGGACCCTCTGAAGGGCTCCAGTAGGAAGGGGGAGCCGAGGCCTGGGGGGAGCAGGGAACTGGGACCTGAGGGGAACGGGGGAGCAGGGGAGCTGGGGCCTGTGGGGAGTAGGGGAACAGGGGAGCAGGGACCTGGGGCCTGGGGGGAGTGGGGGAGCAGGGCCACCATGGCAGGGGCTTGGGGGGACTTGCTGGATCTGCAGGCAGACCTCCCTCTCCTGGAGCTCCCCCTTCCCTGCCTGTATCATGGCAGGAATCACATCACAGCAGCCCTGCACCCTGAGGCAAGCCCACAGCTCCTGGCACAGGGCCTCCACCTACTAACTGGCCCCTGGGACGACTTCCCAGATTTTTATGTAGGAAGCATGCAAGTGTTGAGGACAAAGTCCTCAGGGAAGCCACTGTCATCAGAACCAGTCACCTCTCTGCTTTCCAGTCCTAGGTCAGTTTCTTCGTACGTTGGTTATGCTTGTCAATGGTTAAGGTGGTCCGGTCAATGGCTGCGGTGATGCCGTCCAGGACGTCATCCTGCCTCTCCAGCTCCGTCTCAGTGTCCAGTGCGAGACTCTTCAGCTTCCTCAGGATCTGCAAGAGCAGCATACATGGCAGGAGGGGCTGCCTTCTCTTAAGCTCTCAAAAATAGACACTATTTCTTTCCATCACTTTTGCAGTACTTAGGAAATTCTGTGAGTCAGTGGGGATGACAAACCCTCTGCCCTCCAATCCCGGGTTTGGGTCTCAGCTCTGCTGCTGACCAGCACTGACCCCCAGGGCTGCGGAGCCTGCCCTCTGGCCAGCTCCAGCCCCCTCCCTCCTGACGATGCCCCAGGGCACTGCTGTTCCAGCCACATAGCAGGGGAGGGCTGGCTCAGGGCACAACCAGGCTCCGGCTCTGACCAACCACTGTCTCTATTACCTGTATGCACCCACTAAGCCAAATCCCTTTCTTCCTGTTTGAAACATTTCACAGATACATACAAATAGCCCGAGGCCTGGAGCAGCCTCAAAGCACAGTCCGTGGGGCCCCTGTAAAAAGAGGTGGGCTGGCCTGGAAGCATAGGCCCCAGGGCTCTGGGAGGCCAACATCTTTGGGACTCATGTCACATGTCAAAACGTCTCATACGCTGGTAAGAGCAGCCACTTTACTGCAATCCTACTGAGGCCACTTGCATTGAGAAATGTGCTTTAACTACATGCATGGTGAGCCTGCATTTAAAAATTTAGTATCCTCAAGGTAACAACAAAAAGGAAAGATTTTAAGAGAGATCTTAATGACCAACTACTTGCAATAAATGTTAATACCTCTTTTAGGGAAAGTTTCAGATCACTGGTTAGGTCAGGACAAAGGAACTGCAGAACATGAATCATCAGAGGAGCCCGGGGCCTGTTCCCCATGTCAAAGGCCTCTGTCCCTTAGGGACGGATGTCAGTGTGGGCAGCCTGGGTGAGCATGAGAAGGGCCCCAGATCTAACTTTACTGGCACCACACCACGCCGCACACAGAGATCACTGTCGCAGGCACAGCCAGGGACACTGCAGCCTGAGACCTACTGTCATCATGGAGACCACACAGCACCCCAGGGGAAGGCGTGACACTCCCTGTGCATTCACACAAAGTGACCCTGTGCTGCCCACCCTGTGAGAGAGCTGCTTCATCGGATACAGGAGGAATGGAAGGGAGGAGGCAGGGAGGTGGCTTGGAGTGTAGTAAGATCAACTCCTTCCTCAGGAATGGTGAGGCTGCAATGAGCTCACAAATGTGAACAAGCTGTGAAAACTATAAAGTGGGATGTGAGGCGCCCCCGCCAAGTCCTGGAAGGGCTCCGCTGCAGGAGGGACCCGGTGGTGAGGAGCGCTAGGGCCATCTGCAGTCACAGGCGCTCCTGACAGAGGCAGGACTTACCCCCCATATCTCTGCACACAAGCATCATCCCTGGGAGCTCCGTCTAGGCGCGGAGGAACAAATCCTGACCCAAGGTCGCAGGCTCAGACACCAGCCTTTTGCACCCTCTGGGAGCCGCTGAGTCACTGGAAAAACTGGACGGAGCTCTGGAAAGTATACTGTGGGGTCAGTCAGCTCTGAGGGACGGGCTAGATGACCTAATACAGGAGGTCTTTTCCATCGCGTTCCTATGACCTCATATGGCTGAGGCCCAAACAGCATAATAAACAGTCGCTGCTCACCATCACCACCGTGTGAGGCAGGTCCTCGCGCTCCGTCTTCTCTGCTCAATGACCCCTCCCAGTTGGCCTGTACTTTCAGTGTTCTAATGAGGTTGCTCCAGCAGGTACATTCACATTATGGCCCTGAGGAGACTGGCCTTGGCCACATGTTTGGTTATACCTGACTTCACACTCAGGAGTGGTACCTCCACCCCCCTGCCTTGTGCTGGGCAATGAGGCCACATGCACTGTCCACCACCTCCATGTCCTTGTCAACCATGTAGTGTCCTTCAGAACCACCTGGCTCTGAACTGTGAGCAGTCACCACCATAGCTGTGTGGATGGCCGGGTGCAGCCTCGCCACAAGGCAACAGATGCTTCCTTCAGAGCGGGGCATCCACTGTCCTGTCCTGTTCCAAGACTCACACCACAGATAGAAAATCAGGACATGGGGCCAGAGAAGAAAGTAAAACCTGTCCTGAGCCTAGATGACAAGCACCGCTGGTGATGCTGTGGCACCTGTGTGAATACCCATACCCATACGCTGGCCTGGGGACATGACACTGGGGGTAGAAGTGCATATCCACGCAGCTGTTTCCTGGTTTCTCATCCACAGTCATCCCTAATGAGGGCATGTAATGTCTCTGTGAACCCTTGCACTAACTGTTGCACACACGGGGCTGAGAGACATGTGCAAGACCCCGGGCTCTGCAGCGAGTGTGCACTGTGTGGCCCTGGTGTGATGAGCTCGTGGACGACAGGTGTCACAGCACCAGTGACACTGACAGGAACTCCACACATTCCTTAGAAAGGCAAAAGGGCCCTTGCCAGGGATTGCTAGCCATTCAAAGAGCCGTGAGAGGAGGGCACCAGCCCCAGGCCTGCTCTTGGAGCCCTGAGACGCTATGGCAAAGGTCCCACATAAGGAGGGCCACACCTGTGACTTTACATTTTTTAATGCTCACATTTTCAACAGTAGAAACAGTAAGCATTTTTTTATTTAAGTAATCTCTACATCCTGATATGTGGCTTGAATTCACGACCCCAAGATCAAGAGTCACAGGCTCCTCCAACTGAGCCATTCAGGTGCCCTATAAAAAATGGTGTTATTAATTTGAACACATCCTGTTTAACTCAATTCAATAAAAATATTATCATTTCAACATAGAATCAATATAACGAATTATTAACGAGATATGGTCTTCTATTATGTGAAGTTGTAGCAAGCTGCTGAGTGGTATCCTCACAGCACATCTCCACACCCTCCCCCTGAGCACCGTCCCCCATGCCAGCCCCTGTGTGGGCATCTCCCCTCCCTATCATGGCAGCAGCAGCGGGAGGAGTCTGTGCCTCCTATACAGAGATAACAGACACACAACTTACTTCGTGAGCAAGACCAACTGATGTGCCTATGCAAGTTGAGCATTTTATGGAGTCTATTGTGTAAACACGGGCTCGTTCCTGTTGAACTGTCTGATTCTGAAAATGTCTCACCGAGACCCCTCCTCTGTGGCCTGTGGAGAGCCCGGCTGACCCGCCAAAACTGCGCTTGAAATGAATACTACAAAAACACGTGTGATCTGCGTAGCTACCAAGTCTGCAAAGAAAATCACCGAGCAAGTCTTCAAAGTAGGAACCTCAAGTCCTGGTCCAGTGTTTTTCTCTTTAAGGAATGAATGAGAGAAATTAAATGCCATCATGTGCATGCCATATAACACGGGGTGGAAAGAATGGGGAACAGGAAGTCTGGCCAGACCTTCACACAGTTGTTACTTCTGCGGCCCAGGATGACAAGCTGTCTAGTCATCGGTGTGTCTTGCCGCCAGCCTCTGAACTATCAGCTGGCTGTCCCTGGGCTCTGCCTCAAGCCCCTGCCACACCAGTAAGTCAGCCCGGTGACCAGCCATCTCTGCAAGCACGTCCACCCGACACAGAAACTGTCCAACTGAGCTGAGGAGAAAGTGACTTTTATAAACTCCAAAGAAATACACAGGCACAGGTGAGACACAAATGTGTGCCGGCATGGTCCGGAATACTCAGCGATCTGCAGCCCGGAGGGGCAGAGGTGCTCAACTGTGTCTGCACAGCAAGCTCCGTTCTCCACGGGCAGGGTGCAGGTGTGTCCGTGACCCGGGCTGGCAGTAGGAGGCACCACGTGCTCCCCAGGACACAGCAGACATCACTACGTTCTCCTCTGCTCTGGCCACATGCCCTGACAGCTTCTACCTCCTGGCACCACAGATCTTGGGACAGCAGCACAGATACGAGCAGAGACGGACATGTTTCCACCTTGTTTATAAAAACGGAAAAACAGCTCATCCAGCAGAGGAGGTCCGCTGACCAAAGCAGATGCATCTCCATGTATGCACCTCACAGCAGCCATCAAGATGTGGGAAGCAGGGAGTCGGAGGCCCAGCTCTGCTGCGAGCTGTGCCACCAGGACCCCAGGGCGCCCAGCCTTGTGGAATCACTGCATAATGGCAGCAGGGGAGTGGCGGTGCACGGAAGCATGGGCCTTGATGTGTCCAAAACATCTTTTATGTACTGGTGGCCTCATGTAGGGTCTGAAAGAAAAGAATGTTTGGTTGTTCTTCATGATAAAGCTCCAGGATTCTGAGTATTACTGTATTAATATGAAGCACCTAAAGTGAGGTTAGAATTAGCTAGACTGTCTGCCCTGATCTTGTTATTAAGCTGACTCACTGAAAAACTGTGAATTTTCTTGCAGTGAGAAATTAGCAACCATTTAAGAACAGAGCTGGGATAAATCAAGCTGTCTGCAACTCCAAATAGTTCTTCCAGTTGGGGCCATTAATATGCTATAGAGAAGGTAAAGAGGGAAAAATTGGCTTCCAGCACAGCCAAAGCTCTGGAGGCTGTAAAGAACATTCTAGGCTACAATCTGTCACATTCAGCACATACAGACCACCCCCACGTCCCACCCTGTCCCTTCTGCTGCATTCCTTGAGGCCCCAAGGGCTATCTGTGGATAGCAGCACAGGATTCTTTTCTAGGGAGGCCCCCACCACGGTCCCCACCTCAAGATCTGCAGCCTAACTGCGAGACCCTGAGAGCCCTCACTCACAGTTGGCTGATCAGCCTCCAGGGGCCTCTCTAACTCAAGGTCCAGTCAGGGCACATGCACGTGAGGACCCACAGTGCTGTAGGGGGACCCTGGAAACCAGCCCACTATCAGGTCACGATGGGATCCAAATAGGGCTCAGCCCAGAACACAAGCAAATAGAGGTAAAGGCCTAAAACCCACACATCGCATTGAAAGAAATTAAAGACAACCTAAATAATGAGGGATGTGCTGTGCTCCTGGATGGCAGGACAACAAGACGCCCCTAAGTTACCTACACATTCAATGCAGTATCAAATTTCCAGCAGCCTTTTATTCCCCCAGAAACAGAAAAACGGATGCTCAAATCCATATGGAATTGCATGGAGCCCTGAAGAGCCATAGCAATCCTGAAAAAGAAGAATGAAGCTAGAGGACTCACTTCCCCACATCCGTGCCGTCAGGAGCATAAAATGGTATGGCCGTTATGGAAAAGAGTTTGGCAGCTCATCAAAAATCTACACCTAGAATTATCCCGTGACCGAGCAATTGCATGCCTAACTAGCATATGCCCCCAAGGAGCAGACACAGACCCACACAGATTCTTGTGTGAATGTTCAGAGCAGCACCACGTACTGCAGGCACAGATGAATGGACACACAAACTGTCGGCCATCCACTCAGCTGTGAAAAGGAAACACAGATGAGCTCTGAAAACACAGTGCAAAGCGAGGGGGGCCAGCATGGAAGGACACACACATGACAGAGCAAGGACTGGAGGGGCCAGCACGGGGCTGGCGCTGCAGGGGACTGTCTGGGGGCAGTGGCACTGCAGGGCACTCTGCGCATGATCAGTGCCACTGAACTACACACTGAGAGTGGGCGAGATGGCAACGTTTACACCATATACATTCCCTACAATAAAAAACAGCCAGGCAACTCAGTAATAAACGACCAAACCCCCTAACACGGCAGGGGCACGTCTAGGCTGACTGAGAAGACGGGAAAGCGTCTGCCCCTGGCCCTGGTGCTCCTCTGTCTGCACAGCACAGCAGCTGCCCTGGGAGATGCTCACTCAGACGCTGGCACGTCTGGAATCCTGTCAATGGACAAGACCCCGGGTTCCTTATCCGGCATTCCCGCCCTGTTCATGTTTCCGAGACAGCGGAGGGGGCAGAAAGCATCTGCACCGCCCAGGTCTGTCCTTTCTGAGTGCGGGTGAGGGGCCCTGCCAGCCCCACCTGAGCCACCACTGCCACAGACAGCATGGGCCAGCTCTTGACTGGGGCCACAGCCAACGTGTGAGAGCGCAATGGGCTGTCTAGGATCCCAGAGGAGAGCACGAAGGGCACGTGAAGCCACAGAGAGGCTGGGGAGGGGGTCCACAGTGGCAGCTCATGTTTGCCAGTGATGCAGTTCACCAGCAGAGTGTACAGAAAACCCATGGATAATACATAAGGTGGGGCATGACATTCTCCTGTGAGTCAGCTTTCCTGTCACTGTGCTCATTTGTGCAGCAGGTGGAGGGTTCTAGGGTCCCTCCTGCCCAGAGCCCTTGCTGTCCAGAGGCGGGGGCCAGGGCCAGGGCAGGCGTGCAGCCCACCCGGGACTGTGGGGCCAAGAGCAGGGCCGCACCAGTGCCAGGACCAGACGGCCCAGCTAGGGCAGGTCCCCTGATAGATGTTTGCTCCCCGAAATGTCACCTGCCATGGATGTGAGAAGTTACTCAGCACCTCTTACCTGGTACCAAGTCCCTTCTGCTGGTTTAACAGATGACATAGGCTTGATGTATTCAGGAAGCTTTGTTAATAATTTACAAAGTAACAGATGCCCAACTGGGCCTAAGTGATGGCCAGTGATGGCCAGTGTTTGCACTGGTATCAGGCCAGGAAAACAATAGCATATAACCCTCCCGCTGTGGGAACCCTGACCTGCACCCCAGTCCACACTCTGCACGCCCTGCTGTGGGAACTGTAACCTGTGCCCCAGTCCACACGGGGCACCCCCACTGTGGGAACCGTGACCTGTGCCCCAGTCCACACGGGGCACCCCCACTGTGGGAACCGTGACCTGCACCCCAGTCCACACAGGGTACTCCCACTGTGGGAACCGCGGTCCACATGCTGCACCCCCCTGCTGTGGGAACCGTGACCTAAGTCCCACCCAGTTCACACACTGCACCCCCTGCTGTGGGAACCGTGACCTGCGCCCCAGTCCACACGCCGCACCCCCACTATGGAAAAGGTCAGCAGCCCCTAAGGGGAGCCCCTTGGCAGTGCTCACTATTCATCCTGGTCTTGGGTGGGGAGAGGGGGGAAAGGTCAGGATGGACAGTCTGGGGAGCAGGGTGACTGACGGAACCTCAAACTGCATGGACCTGGCAGTGGACACAGATCTGGTGACAAACAAGCAGCAGCTCGAGCGAGGAGAGGTCAGCACCTCAGATGGGAGCCACGGTTCAGGGCGCTCTGCCAAACCTATCCCAGTGAATCTGCTTCCTGGCCTGGCTGCTGCCACCACAGGCCCTCCCCATGGACAGTGGATGCCGCAGTGAGGGCTGCTCCGGGGCCCACGTGCAGTGGCAGTTGGCACAGGGTGCAGAACCCTTCTGTCCTGGGGCAACCACACCAGCCACGTCTCTCAGCATCCACTGCGGGCTAAGTCACCGAGACCCATTTCCACGTAAGGACGGTAATCGCATCTGCCACAGAAACCACAGCTGAACGGGAGGAGTGGTTCTCGCATTTCTGTTTTCCCCAGAAATTTACCTCATTCCTACTTACGCTGGGGCTTCAGCTACACAGCTAAGAATTCTCTAAATAGGAAACATGTGTTTTACCTCCAGAAAACGTTCTCTGGTGGACCCAGGGTGCCTGCAGGGAGGAGGACCGGTGGCTGGTGTGAAGCCCTGCTCTTCCGCAGCGGCTCTCCCCAGGCTCACCACTCAAGGGTCACCACGTCCCCACCCTGTGGCCAACGTCCTGACTCAGCACAGCAGCTGCTGTTCCCAGCACGGACACCACAGGGCTCACTAAGCTGCTGATGATGCTCAGGACCAACCCCACAGACATGCTCTCACGTGGAAGGTGGGTGAGGAAGCTCATTCCATTCCCAGCTGCTGGCATCTTCATCATGACCTCTACCATCTTGGCTTCTAGGGCAGAGGCTGCTGGTGTGAAACTGGAAGGGCCTTCTCACACTACATGGCCATCACCAGAATTAACATAAAATCCCTACATTTCCCATCAAAAAGCTGTGTCCCTGTCTTGGTCTTGACACAGCGGCAGGACAGCTTCACACGAGGGTGGGAGAAGGGTCTCAGATCCCAGCAGCCTGAGGTGTGTGGGCTCGCATCCATTCTCAAGAGAATGGGAGTGTTTCCTTATAGGATGGGGGTTTCTCAAGTCCTGAAGCCATATTCTGGAGTCAATATGTGCATCAAAAACCTCAGTCGGTAACCTGCAGCATTTGCTGGTCGCAGCT
Organism: Canis aureus; assembly: GCF_053574225.1. Taxonomy (NCBI): domain Eukaryota; kingdom Metazoa; phylum Chordata; class Mammalia; order Carnivora; family Canidae; genus Canis; species Canis aureus. The sequence goes on from NC_135628.1 coordinate 60,788,507, forward strand.
AGAAAGCAGCATTTCCGTGGTCATTACTCAAAGTGACTAAGTTAGACCCAGGGAAAGAGTGACAAATCATGCATATTTAAAATATCCCATAGCAAAGATGAGCACTTTTTTTCCAGAAAGGAAATGGCCAAGTTTAAAGGAGGCTATGCCTAGGCTGACATGTCAGTAAGCCTTTTTCTTTATTTTTTTTATTTTTTTATTTTTTTTAATTCTTTTTATTTTATTTTATTTTTTTAAATTTTTTTTTAAATTTTATTTATTATTTATGATAGTCACACAGAGAGAGAGAGAGAGAGAGAGAGAGAGGCAAAGACATAGACAGAGGGAGAAGCAGGCTCCATGCACCGGGAGCCCGACGTGGGATTCGATCCCGGGTCTCCAGGATCGCGCCCTGGGCCAAAGGCAGGCGCCAAACCGCTGCGCCACCCAGGGATCCCAGCCTTTTTCTTTAAAAACAGGTTTGAAAGACAAATGGTCTTCCTATGTGCCCTGGTGGAAGTGTGGGGTGCCAGGGATGACACAACCTCTTTAGACCAGAGCCTGGATATGACTAAACTTCGAGCTATGAACCAGGGAAACTGAGTCAGGAAGAAGCAAACCAAAATCTCCACAGAGAAACAACTGAGTTTTTGCTACAAAAAGACTGTGAAGGTAACAGAAAGGACAGAGGGAAGCTATGTAGTGAGAAGCACTTTGCTGAGCAGCTGGAACAGGCCTCATACGGTTGTGAGCTGAACACACACACACACACACACACACACACACATTCTCTCTCTCACAAACCAACAAGCACATCTCCCTGAATGAGACGATGGATTCTGACAAACCAAGGCTAGCGCAGCATAGCATGAGGGCTTTTAACAGCTTTTATGTTCTAAAGAAGTGCACTGAGATGCTGATGAACAAGGTGACACTCGGTATCTGCTTCAAAACTACTCAAAAATAAAAGGAAAAAACACTGTACTGTCCAGCAATAACACAGGAAGACAATTTAAAAGTATTTCTAGCAAATGTTGTTTAAATTTCTACTTCCCGGACAAAAAGTGGCAAGAATCTGGTGGCAAGCCCTTGAGAGCATTGGGATGAGTGAGTACTCTCAGTTGTATGTGCACCTGTGGAGTCATGCACACGCTGACATGTACAGACACACACAGACACACGCACACACAGCACACAGACACATGCACAGGATGTGCACATGCAGACATGCACACACGCAGACATGCACACACAGCACATAGACACACGCACAGGACAGGCACACACAGAAATGCAGACACGCAAACACTGCACACAGACACACACATAGGACGTGCACACAGATGCATAGACATGTACACACAGCACACACATGCACAAGACACAGATGCAGGCATGCACAGACACATGCAAACAGCACACAAACATGCACAGGATATGCACACAGACATGCTCAGACAAGCACAGTACACACACGGCACACACAAACACAGTACATGCACACATGGCACATAGACACAACACACACACACACAGAAAAACATGCACACGTGGCACACACAACATACATACACACAGTACATGCACACACTGGGACACCCAGTACATTCACACACCAGCAGACACATAGATACATGCAGAATACACGCACACATGAAGACATAGATAAGCACACCAATAGCACACACGTGTATACATGGATGGTATCATAGCACACATGAACACACAGTACATGTACACAGAGCACATGTACATAAAATGCACTTATAAGTCACAACACACAAATGTACACAGATGGGTCTCATAGCACATACACAGTACATGTACATCTCATGTACACATCTCAGGCACAGTACATCTCATAACACATACAGGGCACCACACGCACAGCACACACACGTACACACGAGTACATGTACCACACATATGCACGCATGTATATGCACAGAAAGCCCATATGAGCTTGCATATCCTGCACACACACACAGCCCACATGTATACTTGCATGTGTACATGTACAACAGGCAGAGCAGCCAGCAGGCGGGCTGTGCGCACGGAGTGTCTGTGTGCCACGGAACACAGGGACTCAGAATGGGCACCGCTCTTTCCTTTCTCCAGCTACTGGAGCAGACAGAGCTCGGGGGCACAGTGACAGGCCCCTGCAGAAGAGAGGCCAGCATCACCCAGCGAGGAGCTATGGGCAGGCAGAGGAAGCATGTCACATGCAGGGACCACGTGGTGCCGGGAGTGCACATTACCTGTCTCAGTTCCTGGGCGTCCCCCTCAGAGACGAGCGGCTCGCTCCTCTGCAGCTGAAGTGACGGGCCCTCCTGGCTCCCTGAGCAGGGCTTGTGGGGCATGGCACGGTCCATCAGTCCAGACGCTGGAATGGAAAGTCAAACAGCAGTGACATCTTCCAGGAGGTGCGAACAACACACGAACATGCAGAACCTCACAGGGAGTGATGTTTAAGACCATCAGCTCTCTCTGGGCTGGCAGCTGTGGTGGGTCCATCTTCCTGAGCTCTGCTGTGTGGAGCTGGGCTGGGGGCTGCCTGGGCTCACAGGGACCCTGGCCCAAGCTGCCTCCTTACCCTGCTCTGGTTAGAGAGTGCACCACTGACAATGTCCCAGGTCTGGCTGTGTATTTGGTCTCTCAGGAAAGGGCTACACATGGGGAGTATCCAACAGGCCACTTGCGGAACCTGGTGAAACGCACATAAAACATGGTCCTGGAAACTGCGGCACCATCTCGTCAGCCCACAGAGCGCTGCGGTTCCCCAGAGCACAGGAAATGGCCGGCTGGCTCGGCCAAGCAAAGCTGGTGGTGTGGCCACTTTGGGGTGGGGGTGGGGGAGTGAGTCAGAGTGCTAAACGTGGCTGGGCCCTGCTTAGGGGTGTTCCCAGCACCCGCACCTGGGCAGGCTCCTGGAAGAGCAGAAGGGCAGCCTGGAGATGCAGGGATATTCAAGAGGCCCTGCGTGCCCCCCACTGCATGCCACCGTCCTTTATTTAGAGAGCTGACATTCACCAAACCCTGGCACCACAGGGTCCAGGGAAGGGCATCAGTTAGGTCTACTGCCTGTTCTTCCCCATATTACAAGGCCCCTCGGATACACAGCATGGTCACGTTCATGTATCAGGATGCTGGAAAGCAGACAGCATTTGGATGAGAATCCACTGTTTGGATGCCAGCACCAACTCCTCAGAACGCGTCTCCGCTTCTGTGGAACAGGAGGCACAGAAGGGCCAACAGGATCCTGGACGTGGGGACCCTGGAGGCGGTGAGCAGAGGCTCCTTCGAGCAGAGCAGCCTGATGAATGCACTGTCAGGAAGGGAAGGGGCCCAGCTAGCCATCCCCAGCATATACCAACTGCACAAGCCCCTCCTTCTGGGGCACAGACCAGCCACCTCCAACACATACAGAAATACCCTCTCTTCTCAGTCCTCGAAGTAATCCTTACGAAGTGATACTCCCCAAGGGGTGCCTGGCTAAGCAAAGGGAGCGTGGCCTCACCCAGGATAAACGCAGGCTGCTGTGGGGACGAGAGAGGCTTCTCAAGGTCCTGCAGAGGAGAGCATTCGGGAAGCAGTGGGCGGGCACCCACGCAGAGCGCCTGTGAGGACTGCACCCCACGGAGACCCGCCACACCCGCAGCTGCATCCAGGAGGCCTACCTGTCTTACCAAAGCCCTTACTGTATACCATGCACACAGATGTCTGCTTTTCTCGTTCATTCTTCAAAAACAATAAAAGCTGGTTGCAACCAATCAAACTGATCTCACAACCTGTGTTCTAAAATCTCCAAAGTCTCATCCTATTCCAGCTTCTAAGGGATTTAATTAGTAAGGAACTTTCCACAGCATGCAACTGTTTGGCCTTACGTGATCTAAAGTGTCACAACTAAAATGTTACATAAGGAAAGGTACCGCAGAAGTTCCGCCTGCAGTAGAAGCCGTCAGAGCTAGCTGGAAGCTATGACGGCAGAAATAGCAAACATGTGCCACCAGCTATTATTAGTCTTACAGGCCAATCCATGCACACGTTAGCAAGTCATTGGTGCTGATGTGATGACAAACAGTGGTCTCCTCACTCAGCCCAGAACCTCCTCCTTCCTTGGTGTCCACTCCACTCCACTGTCTCGTGGACTCCTGTTCTAGCCACCCTGGCACGCTGTCCCCAGCCAACTGGCTCTGCCCACTCTGCACCCCACCCCCCGGAATACATCACATACACGGATGTCCTCCACTCTGCCATTCCATCAGCAGCAACTTTCGCTCACATGTCCTGGCATCATTTAGCTTGCACAGCTTTGGTATCAACGTGTTGCACCCCACAGCTTCTCTGACGCCAGCGCCCACCCTTGTGCTCCTTCAGCACCGCTCTGGTTTCCATTCCAAAACCCCTATGTTCGGGAGGGACATACTGACATTTTTTAAATGTTAAACAAACGGGGTTTTACTTAACTAGAAAGCCAAAATAGCGAATTTCTCAGTACGGAACACACTAAGTCAGGGGTGTCGGTTATGACATGTTGCAGGGTCAGCAGGATCACGCCTAGCACAGAGCTCGGCACCCTGGGTGCTCTGTGTTGAGCCCTGACCCACTGACTCAGTTTCTTCAATGCCTTGAAATATCTTCGAAAAAGAATCAACTTCAGTATACAATGGTTCTGCCTCTAAAGTCATCACTTACCACAGTTAAACAAAATCAGCACAAATTGTTCCAGCTTCAAGGGAACTTAGGGATGATTTCACTTTCCAGGAACGACAGCTGGGCTGGTATGGGCAGCTGCGGACTCCAGCCCCCTGACGTACAGACGCAGACCCTGGCCTCAGATCCCGGCCTCACTGGGGATTCAGAGCAAGAACCACCGGCCCTGCCCCAAGAACAGAAGAACCCCTCCAAGCCCATCTGGCCACGGGCAGATTTTCCTCCTTGTCCCTGGGACCCAAAAGCCTCATCAGTGACACAGGGAAGGAAACACCTACTCTACACAGGGACAGCCCCAGAAGCATACACAACTGGGGTGGGAAGCCCTACAAACATCACAAAATGCCCACGCCCTTCACAGAGCTGAGAGCTGAAACGGAGAGCGAGTAAGCAATCCCAACTGCCTACAGCCAAAGCCACTTACTGGCAAATGTTCAAACCTACACAGTGCACAGCGTGGACCTGGGGCTCCTGGAAAGAGATCAAGTGTGTGAGAGCCACACAGCTCCCAGGGGGTCGGCTGGGGTCAAGGGGTGCCCATTTCTAAGTACCCAATGGAGGTCTGCGAGTGGTCAGCGTGGTGCCTGCGTCCTAGTGACCATGCGGGTGGGGGGTGTGCCTGTGGTCAGTGTGGTGCCACGTCCTGGCACTGAACTCCACTGTCTGAAGCCCAAGTCTTCAATGAGTAGTCCTGCACTGGGTATCAGTGCCCCAGACATGTATTACTGTCTCACAGACGTGTGCCCCTGGATGCCCGGGCCTCTTCTGGGTGCTGGAGACGTGGTCATGAAGAGACAACTTGTGTCTGGTGAGGACAGAGCGCATGCCCCAGTGTGAAAGCACAACAGCCAACCAGAGGGTAGCAGTGCCGAGAGCAAGTGTAGGGCAGGTAACTGGAGGTCTCTTAATCAGGGGGCCAGAGAAGGCTTCTCTCAGAATATGGCAGTCAGCAAACAACAGAGACAAAAATAAGTACCAAAAAGATAAAAGGCCACGCGTGGGCTATGCTCTGAAGTCATCTTCCTGAAACCCATTACCCCAGGACCCTGAGAAAACACGGGTGAAGCACAACTGGGAGACATAGGAAACCTCGGCAGCACTCCTACAGGCCGTCAAGACCGTCAGGGCCGGGGGGCCCAGGGAGTCGCCCCCCAGCACGAGGGTTCCAGATGCGGTTCTGGACAGTGAGTGCGAGAGAACCTGGACAGAACTGAGACTTCACAGAGTGATGCTGTATGCACACATGCGTGTGCGCTGTGACGATGAGAATGGCAAGGCAGGGGAATATCGGGGTCTGTACCAGCCTCCTAGCTCCTCCTCATGTCTGAAATACTCCAGGACGTAAAGAGTCCTTTAAAGATGCTGTGTGAACACACATGGACTCTGCATGGCTTCGCCCCAGGGGGCATTCCCTGTGTCATTCCCCACCCCCGAAGCCCAGGAGACCGCTGTGGCTGGCTGCTGGCTGGGCCACCGGCACTTCACATGACTGTGGAGGTCTCTGGAAAGTTCTTCCAGACAGGGACTCCAGGCAAACATGGGTGCTGTGGTGACGCTGCCACCTGCTGGTCACCCGTTCTACCAACACTGCTCCTGGAGAAGAGGAGTACATTTCTGAGATGTCAAGTCATGGTTTCCACCTCCACTGCTTCTGTACTTTCCACCCTGGGACAGTGAAAACACAGGTGCTGGCAAACACCATCAGGGGCGACAGAGAGGGCTGCCCAGGCCTCCTGCAGAGGTCCCAGCAAGCCAGACATGGTGCTGCTCACAAGCCCACATGCTGGCCTCTTCCCCAGCTCCCCTCTGCATAAACTCCTTGGGATGGGGTGGCCTCACCACGGGAGGACGGCCCCTCTTGCTCCGTGCAGACGCAGACCTCCTGCGGGAACCCAGCCAGAGGCTGAAGTGGGCTGAGCGCAGGATGAAAACCCATATGTCATCCTGGTTGTGGTTCCACTCATTCCACACACACAGTCCCTGACTGTGACAGGCGAGGCCACACACCCCGTCATGCGAGCCACCCCGAATCTAGGTGTTGCTGGGAAGGTGTCTGCAGAGGTGGTGGAGGCCCAGCCCCAGCTGACTTTAGGTGAGGGAAACTGTCTGTGGCTTCCCTGAGGAAGAAGACATTCGGCCTGTGGTCAGCAGCCTTGGCCTGTACCCTTCCTGAGGGCGGGCCCTGCGGAGTCTGTACTCACCTAGCTTCCTGCAGCCAGACGACGGCCACAGAGGCCCTGGCATGCACCTCCTTTTCCCCTCCAGCCCTGTCTGCACCTGGACACGTGGGGTCAGGGCCCAGCAAGCCTCTTCTCCCCTGCACAGTGCCACACTCTGTGCCACGTGTGCTCACAGCTGCCCCCTACATGGGACATTCTGTGCCATGCCCCTTCTCTGAAACCACCAGGCGGAGCTCCATGAGAACAGGGACTGTGGGTGCCTGGCACTACGCCTGGCGCAGGGAGTTCTGGTTCAGCAGCAGCAGAAGCAATGGCTGGAGGCACTCTGCATTGGGACCCAGAAGCCCTGAGTCTCTTCCTCCCACTGCCTGGCCCCTCCCACAGGAAAACAGCAGTGTGGGGGCAAGGGGTGGCCAACGGCCTGACCTGCTCAGAGTCTTAGGCTCGTGGCATTGCCCACCCTTCTCAGTCCTGCCTTGAGAGAGGGGCCAAAGAAAAATCTGGAAATGCTAAGGAAATAAGTTTTTAAATGAAGTTTTTACATTTTGGTGCTTATGGGACCAGATCTATCTTCAGGTATATTTCTTTTGAAACTTGAAGCCATCTAGAAATGTTCATGTGTTAGGGAAACAGGTTACATATTAGTGCTGAAATCAATCACTTCAGAGCAAAAAGAAACCAGAACCGTAACAAACACTTCTCTAACTGTAACAGATGTCCGGCAATCAAAGTTAATAAGAAGAGACTACTAGGCTGTTAGAAAAATCATTATAATGCAGACACAGGTCACCTATAATGCTAGCATTAAGAAATATGGTATTTTATGACTTTGGGATTTCTTTAGCTGGGCTCTAAAACAAACTTAATGGGAAAAATGCTAGATTAGACCAAAGCAAAATTAAGGATTTCTGTAACGGAGAATGACGGTCTGGCAGAGGTACTGGTAGCCTCTAGAGCCAAGAAAGGATGCAAACCTACATGTGAGGAGCTCCTACAAATCACAAAAAATAAACAGCACAGTAGAAAACAACAACAACAACAACAACAACAAAGCCACACAATCCACAGAGAAAAATGTGTGAAGCCAGAAAGCAAATAAGGAGCGTCAGATGTTCCACATCACAATCAATGATAGACATGAAAATAAAGGCACCAGCGAGATGCTACCTGACACCATCTGGATGGCAAACTGACAAGTCAGATGACCCCAGGCTGCCCCAGGCAAGGCTGGGGCTTGGACCTGGGACTCTCTCAACCTCCAGGGCCACGCCCAATGCCACACACTCCCCACTAGGGGAGGCCTGCAAACCTACAAAAACTATGCTGCAGTTCTCAGAGATTCTGATTTCTTAAACAGGTACCCAGAAGGCAGGCTGAGATGACCCTGATTGAGGCTGAGGTCAGGGGTGGAGGGACTGGATGCCTGCCAGGGCAGGCCGGTCACACAGAGGAAAGGGGGAAATGCCTAACTTGGAGCCTGCCTCTGATCTGAAAGGGCCATCAAGCCCTCCTGCCCTCCGGGGAAACCCACATAGCACTCAGTGGGTGATAAACCTGAGCTCTGGGATTTACACACTCTGGGATGGCAAGTACTAAGTTGTTTTCATTCACAAACACATGGACAGTCACTGCTGCAGAGAAATCAGCAGCTGCTCCAAGTGACACAAGTGAACAGTGTACCCCAGGCATGCTACGTTCTGACTGCAAGTTTGGAGAAGGAGGCACACTCCAAATGCCAACGCTCACTTACCCGCCTGCCAGACTGAGCAGCCCTTCTCTATTGGGGAAGACGATCTGGCACTTCTGGGCATCAAGGCATCTTCTAACAGCTCCATCTTCTTGCTGAACTGCACCTCCAAAATGGGGATAGCCTCTGACATCTTGGCAGATATCAGGCGATAAGCTATGTCTGGCCTCCCAATGAACCGCTGTCGGATGCTAATCTCATAAGGCGTGTGAACCTTAATGTCATCTATATCTTCTCTTTCGAATCTGTCCATGAGCAAAGAACAGGAGTCATGGATTTCCAACCCAGACACAAGGATGGTGAGACTTCCTGCTTTAACATGAGATGCATTCCCCTGGGAGATAACAGCAGGAATTCGGACCACTACCCCTTCTTCTCCAAGAACTTTGGGACTAGCCATTGAGGTGCTTTCCTTGGGGTTTGTTTCTGCTGGCATCTTCCAAAGCTTGGAACTAAATGGCCATCAAGAAGGGGACTCCAGCTCCGTCAGCAACCTAAAAGACCAAACGAAACACAGTTAACTGAGTTTGAATGTTTTCTTCAAAACTGCCTTAGGGTTCATAAAGCAGCTAACCATTTTATAGTGTTCTTTTCCACAAGCACACCATGAAGCAAAGAGCAGGAATTACTACCTGCGTGTTTTAGAAAAGAAAACTGAGGCTAAGAGCAGATCTCTTAGGCTTACAGACTACAAAGCCATCAATAGTAAACACACAACAGAAACACACATCTTCTGACTAGAAATGTTGCCCTTTTCACCCTGGACCCTAGCTAATTCTGACTCAAAATAAATCCTGACCTCAATCTGCAGGGATCTGTCTGATGGATCTTTTTGTGGGAATCTGTCCTGTCCAATGTGGTAACAAGCACATGTGGCTACTGGGTCCCTGGAGTGTGGCTGATATAATGAGGGACTGATTTTAAACTTAACTACATGTGGCTAGTGGCTACCACAGTGGATGGCAACACTATAAAATAACTGCAAATAACACCAAGAGATCTACCTTGTGCTGAAAAAAAATGGAAGCAGGAAAGGAAAAGCAAAGGAACAAGTATCAAATGGTATAAACAAAAAATAAATATCAAGATGGTAGAGTTAGACTCAGCCATATTAGCAATTATACTAAACATAAATAGACTAAATCCTCTAATTTAAAGGTGTATTGTCATCCTGGATTAAAGACATAAACCAACAAACTACAGCTATATCTTGTTCACAAGAGACGCTGAAATATAAGGACAAAGACACATCAAAAGCAAATGGATTGGAAAAAAGATAGATTGTGCCAAAAGTAAACTCTAAGATAAGGGGTGTTATCAGGAATAAAGACAGGCAATGCATAATAGTAAGAGAGTCATTTTGAAAAAAAAAAAAAAAGACAATTCTAAACATATATCTAACAAAATTTCAAAATTCATTAAGCAAAAATTAACAAAACTAAAAGGAGAAATAGACAGTCACAGTTGTAGATTTTAATATATTTCTCTCCATAATTAACACAGCAAGAAGACAAAAGTGATTAATAAGGATATTTACACTATTTAATCCACTCAGCCTGACTGATATTTATTGAAACATCACCCAACTGCTGAATGTACACCCTTTTAAAGTGTACTCAGAAGATTAAGAAAAAGACTATAACACATCTCAATAAATTTCAAGTATTGAAATCCTACAGAGCGTACCCTCTGTCCCCAAAGAAATGAAATTAATAACAGAAAATTAGTAGAAAATCCTCAAATATTTGGAGATTAAGCACAATTCTAAATAAAGGGAATCAGAAAATATCTGAAATGAATGAAACCAAATAATACGCAGGAAATGGCTGGATGCAAATGGAGCAGTCTTGAGTAAAATTTATGGCTCTCAAAGCATGCATTTGAAAACTTCTTAGGTTTAAAATAAGTGACTTAAGCTTCTGCAAAAAGTTATAAATTAAACTCAAAGTAGAAGCAAAAGCAGAAATCAATGAAATTGAAAAAAGAAAAAATGAACAAAGCGCAAAAGTTGGTTCTTTGAAGTAATTTATTATTTTTTTAAGATTTTATTTATTCATGAGGGCAGCCCGGGTGGCTCAGCGGTTTAGTGCCACCTTTGGCCCAGGGCCTGGTCCTGGAGACCAGGGATCGAGTCCCACGTCGTGCTCCCTCCATGGAGCCTGCTTCTCCCTCCTCCTGTGTCTCTGCCTCTCTCTATGTCTATCATAAATAAATAAATAAATCTTTAAAAAGTATATGGGGAAGAATCAGGGAGTTAAGATAGTGGATTAGTAGAAAGGCCCTATCTTCAAAGTACAAAAACAGCTAGATAAATATCAAATTACTTTGAACACCCAAGAAACCAATCTGAGGAATGAGAGAACAAACTACACAACTAGAGGGAGAGAAGATGCAACATTGTGGAAGGTAGAAGGTGCAAAGACATGATTTGGAGGAGAAAAGGACTGTGGGTGCTGTGGAGAGGAAGGAGCCCTGATCATGGAGACAGGGCAAGAGGGAGAAAGCGAGCGCACACAGCACACAGGGGGTCACACAAGAAAAACACTTGCTCGAAACCATTGACTGGGAAAATGAGTAGTGCTGATTAACACTACTCGTTGTAACAAGTTTTTACCACCAGTGGAGCTCAAAGACTGGGCTTTAGAAGTCCATGCTGTGTTTAGAAGTCCATGCTGTGGCCAGTGTGTAGCCCAACAGCTGCTGTGGTGTACCCATGGAGAAGGAGGACAGAGGCCTGGGAGCAGAGGGCACTATCCGAGGATCCCCTGGGACACACTGGGAGAGACATTTACCCCTTCTTGGAATGCATCTGGTTAAGATGGCATTGCCTATCCAGGGACAAAAGAGCCCATGGATGCTACTGCTCTCCCCTACTTGTTAAACATAGGGGCAGAGACACCTGCTGAGGGTGGTTAACCTGGGCTCAGGCTTTTTGCTGTGCTTTACTCTAAATTCCAAGCCCCTGCATGTTGGTGTGACTGCCCTTCTGGGACAAACAAGCACCAGCCCTAGTGTGATAACACCCTCCCCTAGAGTCCCAGCAATGGTACACACCATGCCAGGTTCCTAAAGTTTGTAGTTTTGAAACTCAGCTGACATGCCCGAGATAAAACGCAGGTGCACTGTGCTTCCCAGAGGGCAGACAGCTCAGACACAGACAGGATGAAGGCAGGAATCTGAAGGGTGCCTGGGACACACAAGGGGAGTTCGTTTGCTCTTCTGTGAGGGCTTTCCACATGGCAGCAGGCATGAACTCCCCTCTCAAGGGAGGTGGGGGTGGGCTTGCATTATTTTTCCCTCCACACATCAGCACAGATGGACTTCAGTGATCAACACAGCTCCAACAATGGAGGCCAGAGCTGCTTACAGCAAGCCCTGCCCCTCTACAGGTGCTTCTCTACTAGGGCAAATGTGCTTGAGAGTCAGAGAGGTGCCCCCTTCTCTGAAAGACGTGGGTGCTGACCAGGGTGCCGCAAAGCTCCAGCTCTAGTGGAAATAAGATCAGGCCTCTTTTAACAAGCAGACCAGAGCACTCCTAGTTAAAACTTGCCACACTCTGGACAAGATCCAAACACTCCTCACTACAGACAAGAAGAAGTTCTGCAGAGGACTGACAAGGCACAGCAGCAGAGTGGACACAGCATACTCCAGAACACTTTCTGAAGTACCAGGCCCTGGACAGTATATGACCTCTTCTTAATAAAGCCCTTACTCTCAGGAGCAGATAATTTAACAGGCTTTCCTAACAGAGAGGACAGAGACCTAGACAAAATGCCGAGATGGGGGAATTCATCCCAAAAGAAAGAACAAGAAAAGATCATGGCCAGGTATGTAATCAAAACAGATATAAATAACATACCTGATCCAGAATTTAAAACAACAATCATGAGGATACTAGCGGGGTCTGAAAAAAGCAGAAGACACCAGGGAGCCCCTTACCATAGAGATAAAAGACATAAAAACTAGTCAGGCTCAAAATTTTAAAAAATGTTATAACTGAGATACAAAACAGACTAGATCTTTTTTTTAATAATAAATTTATTTTTTATTGGTGTTCAATTTATCAACATACAGAATAACACCCAGTGCTCATCCTGTCAAGTGTCCCCCTCAGTGCCCGTCACCCATTCACCCCCACCCCCCACCCTCCTCCCCTTCCACCATCCCTAGTTTGTTTCCCAGAGTTAGGAGTCTTTATGTTCTGTCTCCCTTTCTGATATTTCCCACACATTTCTTCTCCCTTCCCTTATATTCCTTTTCACTATTATTTATATTCCCCAAATGAATGAGAACATATAATGTTTGTCCTTCTCCGATTGACTTACTTCACTCAGCATAATACCCTCCAGTTCCATCCACGTTGAAGCAAATGGTGGGTATTTGTCGTTTCTAATGGCTGAGGAATATTCCATTGTATACATAAACCACATCTTCTTGATCCATTCATCTTTCGATGGACACCGAGGCTCCTTCCAGTTTGGCTATTGTGGACATTGCTGCTAGAAACATCGGGGTGCAGGTGTCCCGGCGTTTCATTGCATCTGAATCTTTGGGGTAAATCCCCAAAAGTGCAATTGCTGGGTCGTAGGGCAGGTCTATTTTTAACTCTTTGAGGAACCTCCACACAGTTTTCCAGAGTGGCTGCACCAGTTCACATTCCCACCAACAATGTAAGAGGGTTCCCTTTTCTCCGCATCCTCTCCAACATTTGTTGTTTCCTGCCTTGTTAATTTTCCCCATTCTCACGGGTGTGAGGTGGTATCTCATTGTGGTTTTGATTTGTATTTCCCTGATGGCAAGTGATGCAGAGCATTTTCTCATGTGCTTGTTGGCCATGTCTATGTCTTCCTCTGTGAGATTTCTGTTCATGTCTTTTGCCCATTTCATGACTGGATTGTTTGTTTCTTTGGTGTTGAGTTTAATAAGTTCTTTATAGATCTTGGAAACTAGCCCTTTATCTGATACATCATTTGCAAAAATCTTCTCCCATTCTGTAGGTTGTCTTTTAGTTTTGTTGACTGTATCCTTTGCTGTGCAAAAGCTTCTTATCTTGATGAAGTCCCAATAGTTCATTTTTGCTTTTGTTTCTTTTGCCTTCGTGGATGTATCTTGCAAGAAGTTACTGTGGCTGAGTTCAAAAAGGGTGTTGCCTGTGTTTTCCTCTAGGATTTTGATGGAATCTTGTGTCACATTTAGATCTTTCATCCATTTTGAGTTTATCTTTGTGTATGGTGAAAGAGAGTGGTCTAGTTTCATTCTTCTGCATGTGGATGTTCAATTTTCCCAGCACCATTTATTGAAGAGACTGTCTTTCTTCCAATGGATAGTCTTTCCTCCTTTATCGAATATTAGTTGACCATAAAGTTCAGGGTCCACTTCTGGATTCTCTATTCTGTTCCATTGATCTATGTGTCTGTTTTTGTGCCCATACCACACTGTCTTGATGACCACAGCTTTGTAGTACAACCTGAAATCTGGCATTGTGATGCCTCCAGCTATGGTTTTCTTTTTTAATATTCCCCTGGCTATTCGGGGTCTTTTCTGATTCCACACTAATCTTAAGATAATTTGTTCCAACTTTCTGAAGAAAGTCCATGGTATTTTGATAGGGATTGCATTAAACATGTAAATTGCCCGGGGTAACATAAAACAAACTAAATCTAATGACCACAAGAATGGAAGATGCAGAGGAATGAGTAAGTGAAATAGAAGATAAAATTATAGGAAAAATTGTGAAGCTGAAAAGAAGACAGAAAGAAAAATATCAGATCACAAATGTGGACTTAGGGAACTCAACAACTCCATAAAGTGTAATAAAATTTGTATCAGTCTCAGAAGAAGAAAAGAGGGAAAGGGAGGCAGAAGGTTCATCTGAGTACATTATAGCTGAATATTTCCCTATTCTAGGGAAGGAAACAGACATTCAAATTCAGGTGACACAGAGAGCACCCAACAATCAACAAAAACAAGCCAACACCAAGACAAATCATGGTAAAATTTGGAAAATATAGAAGGAAAAATTCTAAAAGCAGCAAAGGAAGAGAAATCCCTAATTTACAAGGAAAGACAAACAGGATTAGCAGCAGATCTCTCCACAGAAACTTGGCAGGTCAGAAGTAAGGGTAGCATATATTTGATGTACTGGATGGGAGAAAGATGCAGCCGGTAACGCTTTATCCAGTAAGGCTGTCATTCAGAATAGAAGGAGAGATAAAGGTTTTCCCAAACAAAAACAAAGGAGTTTGTGACCACTAAACCAGCCTTGCAAGAAATATTAAGGGGACTCTGAGTGGGCAAGGCAGGCCAAAAGCAACAAAACTAGAAAGTAACACAGGAAGTCTCCAGAAACAATGACTTAACAGGTAACATAAGGGCACTAAATCCGTATCTATCAATAATCTCTCTGGTGCAGCCCGGGTGGCTCAGCGGTTTAGCGCCACCTGCAGCTCGGGTCGTGATCCTGGAGGCCCGGGATCAAGTCCCACATTGAGCTCCCTGCATGGAGCCTGCTTCTCCCTCTGCCTGTGTCTCTGCCTCTCTCTCTCTCTCTCTCTCTCTCTCTCTCTCTCTCTGTGTGTGTCTCTCTGTCTCTCACAAATAAATAAAAAATCTTTAAAAAGTCACTCTGAATTTAAATGGACTAAATACTTCAGTCAAAAGACAAAGGGCATCGGAACGGATAAAAAGACAAAACCCATCTATATGCTGCCTCTAAGAGACTCATTTCAGACAAAAAAACACCCGCAATCTGAAAGTGAGGGGATGGAGAACCATTTATCATGCTTAATGTCAAATAAAGCCAGAGTAGCCATAGTTATATCAGACAAACTAGATTTTAACCCAAAAATTGTCACAAGAGATGAAGGAGGGCACTATAATAAAGTTGGTCTATCCAACAAGGAGACCTAACAGTTGTAAATATTTATGTCCCCAATGTGGGAGCACCCAAATATATGAAACAATGACAAAAATAAAGGAATTCATTGATAATAATACAGTAATAGTAGGGGACTTTTAAGACCCACATATGTCAATAGATGGATCATCTAAACACAAGATTAATAAGGAAACAATGGCTTTGAATGACACATTGGGCCAGGTCAATTGAACAGATATATTCAGAACATTTCATCCTACAGCAGCAGAACACACATAGGACATCCTCCAGAATAGATCACATACTGGGTCACAGATCAGGCCTCAACAAATAAATACGAAAAGTTTGAGATCACACCATGCATATTTTCCTATCATACTATGAAACTTGAAGTCAACCACAAGAAAAAAATTTGGAAAGATCACCAGCACATGGAGGTTAAACAACCTCCTACTAAAGAAGGAATGAGTACAGCAGGAAATTAAAGAAGAAATTTAAAAAATACACAGAAACAAATAGACATGCATCTTTCAAAATATGACTGACTACCACAGCAGCACCTGCCTGGCTCAGTCGGAGCCACAACTCCTTATCTCAGGGTTGCAAGTTTGAGCCCCATGTCTGGTGTAGAGTACTTAAAAATAAAATCTTAAACAAACAAAAAACCCAAAATATATCTGGAACATTTACAATAAAGACCCACTTAATCTGTTGCAATGTAATTATCTCTGAAACAACATATATTTATATTAGAGAGCAAATGTAATATTCTTGATTGTAATACTGCATTATCTATCCACTTATGTTGTTCTTCAGTTAAAACCATAATGTGTATAGGCGATCTTAAACTATTTGGAAAAAAGCAAATACCAATTACATTTTGCCAACAAAAAAATTAAGAGAAAAACAATACGTTTAGAGATCCGTTCAAAAGTTAGTTTACATGCCTGAATTTAAATAAAAGCTTAAAGACAAAATAAATAAAAATTCATACTTAAAAGGTAAAATAAAAACAAAAAGTGAGCTTACATGCATCCCAGCCATTGTTTCCTATTAACTAGGACAGGCCTAAAAAGAAGAAGAGAGGTACTGACCAGACAAAACCTATGTTCAAATACCCTGGCAATTTCATCTCCTCCAGACTCTCTAACCTGACCACAAGAGTTGAGGGTAGACTTTTGTTCTTTCCCATGCAGGCAAACGATCGCTCATATCAAAGCATTAGAAAGTTCCTCACACATTTCTATCACACAAACACAAATATATTTTTACACTGCATGCAGGCTCTGCAGAGTCAGTCACAGTGCAGAGAGCCAGGATTTAAAATCCCAGCTTCATGCAGAACTTATTCTCTCATACTTGTATTTTTCTTCGCAGTGCCAAGTGCATTTTCTGGCATGTAGGAAGTCAATAAATTGAGTTAAATCCAATCAGGATTCTGGGTTGACTTGCTAAGTTTTGTGTACTCCTGTGCATCTGTTTTTCTGTGTTTCTGGGTATCGTATTTGTTTCTGCTAAACAACAGTACTCTGGTGTGTTAGACCATGGGCAACACCTAACGTACATCAATTTCACATATTATTGATAAATACCCATCTTAACGTGATGGTGAGAGAGAGATAGAGTTACAGAGAACTGTATTATAGCGAGCTAAAGTAATGTGTCACGTCGCAGATTATTTGGGAGTCTCAAGGGTTAAGACCATAAAAGGAGATTCGAGAGTCACCTTATTCAATCTCTGCTCTATCCTCCTGCTAAAATGGGTTCTCTCATTTCATAAATATAACTCAAATTTTTATGTGCTCAGAGAGACATTTGTAATTTACTATTTCATGCATTCCATAGATACTGATTGATAACTTATGAGAGTTGAAACACGCAAGAAAGGTAAAAGTACATACGAGAAGCAATATAACTGAGAAGTGAAGGCATTATGATTTACGCCGTAATGATTACTTTCAAATCCATTCATAGCGGAATTTATTAAGATCCAAAAACTGACAAGTGATCCCAGATTTTTGTTCAGTCAACATTCAACAGACATTTCAGTGCCAAAGGAATCTGTACACTGTGCCCAGAATATGCTTTGCATTTTTCTGCCACTGAGACTTTGCTTGTGCCAGGTAAGGAAACTCCCCTCTATTATCACCCACTATGGCTGTCACCACTAATTGGTCATGGGACCCATTACTGGTGACCCCGGACATGCCTGAGAATTTTCTCATCAGTCACACAGGAAACATCCAAATTTTAACAGACTTAGCATACAAGAAAAAATATATATATTTATATTTTCATAGCTCTTAGTAATATGGGATGGTGAGTAATGTGCCCGCTAGACAATACTCTATGTCTAATGGTTTTGCATTAGATTTAGAAATATTCTCTATATGGCCATTACTTATGCTTATTGTCTATAAAAGCTAAGGGCATAATATTTCCTGATGTCATAAATTTGGAAATTATCGTCTGAAGTTCAGAAGAATGGCCCAGGGTAGATACGTATAGTTATGAGCCAACAGCATGGAGATGAGAGAACAGTACAGAATGTAGGGGAATTCTTTCAAAGGTTAAGGGAAATGGATAAGGATTTGGAAAACAGTTTTATAGAGGAATCAATCACTGTACTAAAAAAGTGTCAAAACTCTAGAAATTCATTTCATGTACAATGTTTTTAATGTATGCTGAGCTGAAGGCTGCACCTGTGGAAATTGTATCTCTGTATGTAGATACGTGTGTGTCCAAGGACATGTAGTTGAGAGAGAAGCAGCTAGAAAGTACAGGTGACTCTTGAACAACATGGGTTAGAACTACCCAGGCCCACTGTCACACGGATTTTCTTTGATAAATACAGTACAGGACCTGACATGTATTTCCTCCTTCTTAATGATTTTTTTATGATTTTCTTAAAAACATTTTTTCCTCTAGCTTACTTTATTGTAAGACTACAGTATATATAATAAGTAGAGGCTTTCAACAAGAGGCTGTGGGGAGTTAAGGTTTTGGGGAGTCAAAAGTCATCCACAGATTTTCAACAATGCATGGGGGGGCATTGGCACCCCAAACCCCAGATGATATAAGGGTCAACTGTGTTTATGAGTGATGTAAGTTCCCAAAATGGATTGGACCTTTAACTTTAAAGTAAAAAGATTTTTTTTATAAATTTATTTTTTTATTGGTGTTCAATTTGCCGACACACAGAATAACACCCAGTGCTCATCCCATCAAGTGCCCACCTCAGTGCCCGTCACCCAGTCACCTCCACCCCCCTTCCACCTCCCCTTCCACCACCCCTAGTTCGTTTCCCAGAGTTAGGAGTCCTTCATGTTCTGTCTCCCTTTCTGATATTTCCTACTCATGAAGGCAAGAGAAACAAAAGCAAAAATGAACTATTGGGACTTCATCAAGGTAAGAAGCTTTTGCAAAGCAAAAGATACCGTCAACAAAACTCAAAGACAACCGACAGAATGGGAGAAGATATTTGCAAATGACGTATCAGATAAAGGGCTAGTTTCCAAGATCTATAAAGAACTTATTAAACTCAACAGCAAAGAAAAAAAAACAATTTAAAGTAAAAAGATTTAAAAAAAATCTTTACTCAGTATCTGTGATCCACAAAGCAATGTTCTATAAAACCTGTGGGGGAGATTTCAACTCAAGTAGGAGGTTCTTTGAAGAGAGAGTTTTTGTCAGCAGGCATGTTGAGGCACCTTACAACACAAGTCTACAGGTTGGGCATTATAGATCTATGGATTTTGTTTTCCTTATTTGGTTTCTAGAGGTACCGAAAATAAACAAATATAATGGAAGTATAGAAAAAAATTTTTAATGTATGCCTAGCTCTTCAGGAAAACCAATTCCTCTTAAATCAACTAAAATAAAGGTGAGGAGCACCTAGATGGCTCAGGTGGTGATGGGGACCAATCAGGGTAGACTCTTCCTTGCCCTGCCGTAAGATATTATCTCCTTACACATCTCCCTCCAGTTCCCCCTCCCTCTCCATATATATTCTGTTCAGGAAAAGAGGCTTTGCAGAGGGATCGTCAAGACTTCTTTCTCTTTATCATCTAAATGAACCCAGTTCAAACCAAGATTTCAAAGTGTCATGTCAAACCTCCCGATCTTAACATTAAGTTAACATTTGAGTTTGCAGAAGATCATGTGTATCAGAACCTTTATAATTGAATCACAACTTTGCAGTATTGGTTTCTTCTTTTTGTGAAAGTTGATCAGAAATCCTGTAGCCACAGCTAATCAGGATTAGCTCCTCCTCCAAGGCAGGAAGTGAATGTCAATCCCTGGCCATGTTAATCTTGAATAGTCCTTTCACGAGGTGGCTCTCTCTGCACCCTGACCGCGTATTGCGAAGTACTGCCTACTTCCCTTTATCTACCAGGAAAGAACACGAAGTCATTTTGGACAGGCTAACATCATGAAAAGCCAACTAAATAGCTCAACATCAAATCAGCCATTCAGTAGATTTTTAACATAAAACCTCCTTTTATGCTCCATTATGATCTAAGAATCCACCAGTAGTTTGTTTTCTATCTTCAGATCTTCTACAGTTCAAATCTCTAACATGTGATTAAAAATTATCCTCTTTGGAAAGTAAATCCTTTCAAATCAACTTTCCGTTTACATAGTAGGAAAAAAGAGGGGAAGAGGAGAGAAAATATATTTACCCAAAGAAAATTTCCATCTCACGAGATTTAGACAATCTTCATGCATGGTGCTGTTTTGCTCATGAGCTTCTCCCTCCTTCTGAGGCTCTGATCCAAGATTCCATGTTCTTTAACTTTCATTATGACCAACTGGTCAATTAACCTAGGCTTCCACTAAGGAAAGCTCAACCCACCCATCCCTGACAGTTAAGAAATCAATGCCGTTAAAAACTTATAACCCTCAATTCCCCCAAAGGAATCAGCTGCATCTTCTTTATTCCAGTTTTCTCCCGAATACAAATACTAATGGTTACTGTCCATGAAAACCCATTTTGTAGCACAAGATAGCATAGGGCTTTTGCAATAAAGAATCAGGTTATCACCTATATTCAAGATTATTGAATTTCTATCCATGTTTCTCTCTGTACACATTCATTAATGCATATTGAAAACTATCACTTCCACAACTTTGTCTGGATCATAATTTAACATGGTTTCTTCTTACCTCATTTCAAAATTCCGCCCAAGGTTGGTAATATTCCAGGATGATAATAGAGATAAGCTCAAGACACATTCTTACAGATCAGTGGTTCTTAAAATTTGATGTAAGAAGTAAAAACGCAATTGTCATGGCTCCCACCTCTAGAGATTATTTAAATGGTTTTAGGTGAAAGCCAAGAATATGCATTTTTAATGAGTGTCCCAGGTTGTCCTAATTCTGGTGGCCTTCAGTCCACAAAGAGAGAAATGTCACTCGGAATTTGCTAAACTCTACACATGAATCTCATTATCTGGAAGTTATATATTTTGATCACATCATTTGTATTTCCTATGAAAATGCCTTCATGTTCCTGCAATATTATTTTTTTACTTTGCATAAAAAGTCCAAATCAAAAATAGTTCTAAATATTTTGTGAAACTCTTGGTGCAGATGCTGTTTATTATGTTGGTAAATAACCAGCTTATGGAACCAACCTGACCAGATTATTTTAGATTCTACTTCTTCTAAAAAGAAACTCCTCAGGAATTAAGACCGTTTCCTTTCTTGGATAAACAGAGCTGTGAAATATGCTACATTTTCCTTCTTTTCTTTGGCTGCCAGGAAATTCAGAGCTGACCTTACGTTCATTATGCCTTTATTTAACATCATTGTTTTTTCTCCCTTCATCTTTAATACTTGGCACTTGTTTATTTAATCTTTTGTTTCGTTTGATAGTAAATTGTTTCAAATCCTCTCTCAAAATTGGTAGAGTTAAAAAAATAATAAAGGAATGATTAAGCATGTAATTCCAAAACAAGTTTGCCAGAGACATAAAATTTTTATAATTTGGTAACCCAAGTTCATTAAGTGTTGAATTTTCAGTAACAATAAAAAGTTTTATAGGATGACTATAAAACTGGATGAAATTCCAGTTTCTAAATAGGAAATGCCTCTTGACTTAGTGTCTTCAATCAGTATCTCTTCATTTTCAAAAATCATTTCCTGCCTCATTGTCTATTGGGTGACCCATAGAGACCTTTTCCCCTTCTTCTTCTTTCCCTCTCTCTTCCTTCCTTTCTTCTTTCCAAGCTGTACATACTTATGTCTACAATTTGATGGGTTTGGAGATAAATATATACCCATGAAATCATCACTACCATCAAGGCCACAGACATATTCATCACCTCCCAAAGCTCCTCCCTGCTCCCTTACTACATTTTTATGTGAAAAAGTACTATATTTAATATTATTATCATATCATAATGTAATAATAATCCCTCATATAGCACCTTGGTAGGAGGTCAGAACTTCACATATTTGCATTTAATTTCCATGCAAGTCCTATAAGGTTGGTACCACTAACCCATTTTTACAAATGGGGGATCTTACGAAAGAATTTAAGTTAATGTGACCAACATCATTGAGCTGGTATTTAAATCCAGGCCATTTCTAATATATTACCCTATATTTAAGACCTTTCTGAGTAAGTCATCAAAAGGGTTATTGTAGAAGAAGAGATTTAATTTTAAATAACATCTGGTAAGACTTTTTTATATAGAAAAAATATGAAGAGAAAGGCCTCAAATATTGCCAGAGAGTCCTTTTTTAACAGAAGTTCTGTAAGCTAATGGAAAAAATAATAGTAATTCAAAAAGGTACAAAATGAAATATAAAATTGTTCTTCTCTGGCTTCTTTAAAGAATTATCATCAATGGTTCATTTCGCATCCTTCCAGAAAAGTAATAGGAGACAGAATGTGTATCAACTTAGGCACATGTATATAATATTTATTTACATATTTATACATTTTGTATTGATGCCTATGTGTTTGTGTTTTTTAAGGTATATATGAATATACGTTATATGTTAACACATATTTTAGTAATAGTTAAAATAAATAACAGATCCAGAAAGTGGGCACTGTGTGATGTGGAGAATAATAAGGAGATGGAAGTAAAAGTAACGTGAATAGTCTAAAGTGACTTCATTTATTCAAAATTTGCCTCCAAATAGTATATTTCAGAACACATTCCTAAAATTTGCTACTTGACTGAAAAAACGACACCCTTTAATTCTGAAATAAAATAATCTTACTTTTCATTTAGGTGATTATGAAGGTATTTGGACTCTGCCTATGAAAATAATAAAGTTCTCTGTGAAATCAATAGGCACTTTACTTTTTACTACTCTAAAACTATGCCAATCATGAATAAAAAGTGCCTTATTTACATAGAGAAAAGTTTATAGCCATTTTGCAAATTGCATTCTTTTCTTTTTTATAGGAATATTTATTTTATAGTAATATTTTATCTTCTGACATTTTGTATCAAATTCATGTGATTTTAAAGGCCAAAAGCACAAATGTTACATTAAAAAAAAGACAACAGAGCAACATATCTACACTGTGAGTTAATTACGCTTTTCAAAACACTTGTCTTTTATTGCAAACCTTATCTAATATTGAACTCAAGGCCAATAATATGAAAACGTCAAACCTGAAAATATTTTGCAAGGCTTTGGTTTACTCATTCATGTGAAATTAAGAATGAGCATTGAAAATGATGTTCAGTTGCTTTTCTGACATGTTGTAGTATTTTATAAAACGTTACATATAACTTTATACAAACAAATGTGTACAACCAAGAAACTGTTCACATCTCCTCCATTCGTATTATCTAATTTACCACAACATTACTGCAGTTAGAAAAAAATTAAGCACCTCAGACATTTAAAAGGAGATACATTACTGTGAAACAGGATTTAGGAATAAATGTCAAGAGGAAATTACCTCCATTTCAGGAAATTCTTAATTCTGGAAATTAAATGAATATTATTTCCAGTTCTTCATGGATGACCTTGCCTTTTTTTTTTAAGGTTTGCAGATCCCCATTCAAAATAAAGAAAGGCTGGTAATTATTACAATGTAATTGCCACCGGTCAATCTCACTTCCAAAAGGCAGGGAATTCCAGGGAATACTTTTTCCTTCGTGATGATCCTCACGAACCCCACTTTATGCCATCGGAAATCACATCTCCCCAGGGAAGTACTGGGTAGGATGCAGAATTACCTGAAGGACAGGTGTTCTAACGGAAACAGAATGCCAAAGCAAGGCGCCATGCGAACTTCCCCTAGAGCCAGGAACTATTTTCACAAGTCTGGGAGACACACACAAACTTGTTTTGTTTTTATTTGTTTATGTTTTTATTTTTTTATGCTCTTAATCCAATTCCTCTTCTTCGAAACACAACTTCTTACCAATTATCTGTTCACGTTTATGTTTTACTCTCCAGCGGGTGATTCTTACCAAGGCAAGGCCTCTCTAAGTTTTCACTGCATAGACACATCTGCTACATGCATGGCTCCAATTTAATCTGGGTTTAAAGATACATATCCTCTGGCATTCTTCAGAACATGTTAACCCTTTTTACTTTCAAACTCACAGAAACAGCCAAACACCTGAACAGGGATACATGTACCTACTGCAAAGTGAGAAAGGAGAAAAAAAAGAAAAAAAGGAATGAAAATTTTTTTTATTTTTTTATTTTTTTTAATTTATTTTTTTAATAATAAATTTATTTTTTATTGGTGTTCAATTTGCCAACATACAGAATAACACCCAGTGCTCATTCCGTCAAGTGCCCCCCTAAGTACCCGCCACCCAGTCACCCCCCACCCCCGTCCTCCTCCCCTAGTTCATTTCCCAGAGTTAGGAGTCTCTCATGTTCTGTCTCCCTTTCTGATATTTCCTACCCATTTCTTCTCCCTTCCCCTCTATTCCCTTTCACTATTATTTATATTCCCCAAATGAATGAGACCATAAAATGTATGTCCTTCTCCGATTGACTTATTTCACTCAGCATAATACCCTCCAGTTCCATCCATGTCGAAGCAAATGGTGGGTATTTGTCATTTGGGAATGAAAATTCTTTAAGGAGAATCCAAAGCATATATGATATTCCTGAGCACACACAGTAGAATTGACAACTGTAAGGTCTGCAAATCTATATTAAAAATAAATAATAATCCCCACTTATTTCCCAGATAGCTCCATATCTACTGAGAAACACTTCTGTCTTTTCAGCTAAAATGTGGAATTCATTTTCTCATTTGAACTAGTCTTACTTTTGTCAGTCAGGAATACTTGAATCACGCATTCTTATAAAATACTCCATTTTTTCTGGAAAATCTCATGAATAATTAGATATGAATTTTAAGTTAAGGTAAGTATAATGAATCTAACACAGGATGAGGATTTAGACATTGTGAATAAATTAATGTTAAAATGACCACTTAAAAAAATGTGAAATGTTCCAGAGCTTGTGCTCGTTTCAATACAAAAATCATATCCTATATCCTTACCATGCTCATAATTCTCTAACGTGTCCCCATTATGTCTTGAATAAAACCAGAAGTCCTTCCTGTGGTCTACAATGTCCTGCGTCATCCTGTCCCCACTACCTTTCAGACAGCATCTGCTACTGAGCTCCCCCCTCTATTTGCTTTAATCACAGTGGCCTCGGGTGGAAGTTGCCAAGCCTCCCTGCATCCTGAGGTCTTTGTACTTTTCTTCTCTCTTCATCAAAGGCTTTATTTATTTTTTTTTTGGTTTCTTTTTTTTTTTTTTTATTTTTTATTGGTGTTCAATTTACTAACATACAGAATAACACCCAGTGCCCGTCACCCATTCACTCCCACCCCCCGCCCTCCTCCCCTTCTACCACCCCTAGTTCGTTTCCCAGAGTTAGCAGTCTTTACGTTCTGTCTCCCTTTCTGATATTTCCCACACATTTCTTCTCCCTTCCCTTATTTTCCCTTTCACTATTATTTATATTCCCCAAATGAGTGAGAACATATAATGTTTGTCCTTCTCCGACTGACTTACTTCACTCAGCATAATACCCTCCAGTTCCATCCACGTTGAAGCAAATGGTGGGTATTTGTCATTTCTAATAGCTGAGTAATATTCCATTGTATACATAAACCATCAAAGGCTTTAATACGGATATTGAGAGAAGTCACTTTATTCCCTCGGTTGGCCAACAGCTTAAGTGTTTCCATTGGCAAGGTCCTGCCGGTCTCCTCTCCAATCCTGGGCACCTCTGACCCGCATGTGCTGTCTGCAGCACCCACCACCAGTCGGAGTGACACGTGTCCACGGCTTGCTCTCTGCCTGCACCACCAGAACACACGGTTCTCAAGCTCGGGAGGCTGGTCGTGACCGGTCATCGCTGTGGCCAGTGACTGGTAGGAAGTGATCTACAGAAGTCTGTTAAATTGAAATGAACTCGATGGGTCACAGTTTGCGGGGAGGCTGAGGTACGTGCTGCTGGTAAAACTCTGGGTTTCCAAAAAGCACTGTTACTGTTATTCTTAAAAGTGAAGAGAATGAGGACAATGGAAGGATCAGGCCCACATGAGAGCAAAACAGGACAAGACCTTTCACTTTTAGAACAAAACCTTCTCATTCTATTTGACGTTATTTCAACTGTCATCCTACTCTTTCAATGTTATTCTTTCTCATTTTTTTTTAATTTTTATTTATTTACTTATGATAGTCACAGAGAGAGAGAGAGGCAGAGACACAGGCAGAGGGAGAAGCAGGCTCCATGCACCGGGAGACCGATATGGGATTCGATCCCGGGTCTCCAGGATCACGCCCTGGGCCAAAGGCAGGCGCCAAACCGCTGCGCCACCCAGGGATCCCGATTCTTTCTCATTATTAACATCTGCTAACACACTCCCTATTCTCTCCACACTGTTTTATAACTCAGATCTTCTTTACCTAACAGACATGTCGAAATTCCCAAGGCCACGCGCCCTGCGCTGTGCCATGCGGACACCCACACGTCTGTTTACACGGTGTACACCCGTCTTCTAATCATTTCAGATAGTAACTTCTTTTTCCGATAGACTACATTGATTTTTGTGTGTCATGTATAGACAGCAGTTCATTATTTTTAAGCAGTTCCATGTTACGCATCAATGAGTGGGCCTGGGTGAAGAAAGAAAGTGCCAGCTCATGTTTACTGGGAGTGGAGGTTGAAAGACAGGACAGTACATTTCTGTGCGGATTCACTTACATTAGAAGATATCCCCATATGCTTCCCAGAGGCATCTGCAATTACCAGCCTTCACCAGAAAGCAAACCGATTACAGCAACGGCCACTGACAGCCAATAGTTCTAACTTTTGAAGAAAATTAGCCACAGAGCAAAGAGTGGAGGAGTCTCATGGCTGCCCCATGTCCAAAGAGAAAAATGCAAAGGGTAGACTGTAGTGCAAAGACAAAACATTCAAACAATAAAACTCCAATTTTTCTCGACACCGAACACAGTGAAAGACTAGTTTAGTAGATGACTGCTGATATTGGGGATGGCACTATTCCATGGCTAAGGAGTTCTCCACGGTGTGCAGGTTATCACCTCACACCGTGATTGCAAAACTTTAATACAGATTTCTCTACATTTAGGGACTGAACTAGTAGGTAACAAGTCCTCCAAAGGTATAGACCCAAACCTCAAAAGCCTTTCTGCCTAGTTAAGAAGGCAAGAAATAAAACTATAACGTAACATATATAAAATAGCACTTATTACCGGCAAGTAAAATCCCAACTACAGATGATGTAGATATGGGAGGTTGAGAAGGCTTCATGGAGAAGGCTGCTGCAAAGTCTGTTTCTCAAAGGAGGCACTAAAGGCTAAATTCCACTGGGATATACTAAAGTAAGAAACAGTGTCAAGGCGCACAGAAATGTAGAGATGGTGTTGCACCCCTGGGTTTCTTTGCAATACCAGACTATATCCCACAATCAAATCTAGCTGCTGTAGCCAGAAGGAGAGAAATGGCTATACACACACACGCACACACACACACATGCATATATATATATATATATATATAATATATATATTTATTTAGGCTTAAATATATAAATAGCATATAAATATATATAAATAATATATATTTAAATATATAGAACTATATGGTATATATAAATATATAAATTATATATAAATCTATGTACTATATATGAACAAATATATACTATATATAAGCTATATATAAATTGGACTATATATAAACATATATATTATGTAAAATCTATATACTGTATAGCACATATAGTACATATACAGTTGTGCTCAGAAAACGGTATAGGACATATGGAGAGTTGGGGGGGGAAGAGTAAAATCATTATTATAGCTCTGAAAGATAAATAATATTTCCTTTTCAGCGAATACGCTTTTCACCATTCCTGTTCCTTCCATGAAATAAAAGGTAAACTGCATAGTTTTTACAACTCAGAAGCCATCTCTTTTTTTTTTTCCAAAAATTCAAGCAAAATAATTGATTTATCTTCTTCTTCATCAGGGCAGGCAAAATACTTACCACCTTATGGTTTGCTTCCCAATGGTCTAACACCTCACTGAACAAGAACACATGCTTTTATTATGTCAGCTGGGCACTGCCAGGCTAAACCCCAGCACCGGGTAAGTACATGCAGAGGTAGCGGTGATGCTGAGAAATGGCGTGTGAGTCACAGAGAGCAGAACCAGGAGAAAATGCATTATGTTAATGAAATAAAGAGAAAATGTATTCCTTTCCTTATCCCTGTAGTATCAACAGAATCCCCAGTGAGTTATTATTACATATTCCCAGATAATGTTTTAAGGTCTTTAGGGGGAAAACTGAGTAAAAATGAAACAAACAAAAATGCTGCCGCTGTTTAAGTGTGTGACTATCAGTAAGCCCCCAAAGGTGTCACATCTATAAAACGATGGATTTAAAATAAATAACAACTAGGTTTCTTTCCACCAGGAATTCAGAAAGTAGGTAGTACAAAATCTGAGGTTCATTAAGTCATCGTCAAAGATAAGTATAATTGGGAGGAAGGTTTACACAAATACAACATACATGACATCAGAATTAAATGAAGTAACTATACAAATAAGACTAAGTTAACCTGTAGTCTAAAGGGAGATCCTGAAAAGAAATATATATATATATATATATCTTAACAAGACCCAGTGAAAATTAGAAAATAGCCCTACCCTAGTGTGCTGTGCTGACAGAAAACATATGATCTCTTCCTGACATACTGCTTCTTGGCAGCCAAGTAAATATTTGTAAAAAAAAAGGAAAATGCTAGGTAAATACACACATTCAAAAAATACGTATGTATGTCGTGTCAAATACTACCTCCAGTCAAATGATGACTTAAACAAAATAAAGACAGCTAAAATTTGGTTACCTGTAATACTTGTCACATTTCTTTACATTTCCTTAAAAAGTTCATTTTCAACTCCCAACAATTAACATGCTCTATAAAGATTTTTATAAAAATATACGTCATAAGGGGCCCCTGGGTGACTCAGTGGTTGAGCGTCCGCCTTTGGCTCAGGGCGTGACCCCGGGTCCTGGGATCGAGTCCCACGTCGAGGACACTGCAGGGAGCCTGCTTCTCCCTCTGCCTGTGTCTCTGCCTCTCTCTGGGTCTCTCATGAATAAAGCAATAAAACCATATATATATAAATAGTTAGGGTGGGGCAAGATGGCTGAAGAGTAGGGTCCCCAATCACCTGTCCCCACCAAATTCCCTAGATAACCTTCAAATCATCCTGAAAATCTACGAATTCGGCCTGAGATTTAAAGAGAGAACAGCTGGAATGCTACAGAGAGAAGAGCTCGCGCTTCTATCAAGGTAGGAAGACGGGGCGGGGAAGAAAGAAAGACACAAAAGGCCTCCAAGGGGGAGGGGCCCCGCGAGGAGCCGGGCTGAGGCCGGGGCGAGTGTCCCCAGGACAGGAGAGCCCCGTCCCGGAGGAGCAGGAGCTGCACCAACCTTCCCGGGCGGAAAGGGGCTCGCGGGGAGGTGGAGCAGGACCCAGGAGGGCGGGGATGCCCTGGGGCTCCCGGGGACACTAACAGACACCTGCGCCCCGGGAGAGTGCGCCGAGCTCCCTAAGGGCTGCAGCGCGCACGGGGGACCCGGAGCAGCTCGGGGGGCTCGGGGGCGGCTCCGCGGAGGGGGCTGCGGGGCGGGAGCAGCTCGGGAAGGCTCGGGGGCGGCTCCGCGGAGGGGGCTGCGGGGCGGGAGAGGCTCGGGGGGCTCGGGGGCGGCTCCGCGGAGGGGGCTGCGGGGCGGGAGCAGCTCGGGGGGGCTCGGGGGCGGCTCCGCGGAGGGGGCTGCGGGGCGGGAGCAGCTCGGGGGCTCGGGGGCAGCTCCGCGGAGGGGGCTGCGGGGCGGGAGCGCGAATCCACCAGCGCAGGCCCCGGAGCACAGGGCGCCGGGACACAGCCCAGGATCCGGCCTCCCCCGGGACAGGCAGAGGCCGGGAGGGCCCAGGACAGCGAGGACGCTCCTGCCCCGAGCTGAGCAGATCAGCGGCCCCGCCCCGGAGCCTCCAGGCCCTGCAGACGGAGAGCTCCGGAGTTCCTGCGGGCGCTGACTCCAGGGCTCCAGAGCTGGCCCCGCCACCGGGGCTGTTCCTCCTGGGGCCTCACGGGGTAAACAACCCCCACTGAGCCCTGCACCAGGCAGGGGGCTGAGCAGCTCCCCCAAGTGCTAACACCTGAAAATCAGCACAGCAGGCCCCTCCCCCAGAAGACCAGCTACACGGACAGGGGAAAAACAAATTATTGACCAAGCAGCACTGGAAAGTTCCAGGGGAAGTCGAGGAATTTACAGTGTACCGAATCAGAGGATACTCCCCCTTGTTTTTTGTTTTTTGATTTCTGTTTGCCTTCTCCCCCTTTTTTTTTCTTCTCCTTTTGTTTCTTCTTTTTTCTTTTTCTTCTTTCTCTTCTCTCTTTTTCTCCTTTTCCCAATAAAACTTGTTTTTGGCCACTCTGCACTCAGCAAAATGACTACAAGGAAAAACTCACCTCAAAAGAAAGAATCAGAAACAGTCCTCTCTCCCACAGAGTTACAAAATTTGGATTACAATTCAATGTCGGAAAGCCAATTCAGAAGCACTATTATAAAGCTACTGGTGGCTCTAGAAAAAAGCATAAAGTACTCAAGAGACTTCATGACTGCAGAATTTAGATCAAATCAGGCAGAAATTAAAAATCAATTAAATGAGATGCAATCCAAACTAGAGGTCTTAAGGATGAGGGTTAATGAGGTGGAAGAATGAATGACATAGAAGACAAGTTGATGGCAAAGAGGGAAACTGAGGAAAAAGAGACAAACAATTAAAAGATCAGGATAGATTAAGGGAAATAAATGACAGCCTGAGGAAGAAAAATCTACGTTTAATTGGGGTTCCCGAGGGCGCAGAAAGGGCCAGAGGGCCAGAATATGTACTTGAACAAATCATAGCTGAAAACTTTCCTAATCTGGGAAGGGAAACAGGCATTCAGATCCAGGAAATAGAGAGACCCCCACCCTAAAATCTATATATATATGTGGTTTTATATTTATATATATTTATTATTTATATATAAATATATATTGTCTATCATCTATCTATCTATCTATCTATCTATCTATCTATCTATCTATCTATCGAGAGTGCCTGGGTGGCTCAATGGGTGAAGCATCTGACTCTTGATTTCCACTCAGGTCATGATCTCAGGATTCTAAGGTCCAGCTCTTAGTCCAGAGTCTGCTTGAGATTTTCGTTTCCCTCCTCTCTGCTCCTCCCGCACCCCATCGTGCACTCCCTTAACAACGATATATATATATATACTCACACACATATATGGGTCATAGTATGAAAAATAAAAATGGATGGTACCCATCATAGCACGGCTCCTCATCAGAAGGAAAGATACAGTTGGTACTTCCCAACTTGTAAAGATGTTTTTGATGAACGGGCTAGCAATATTCATGAGCAGATGCTGATGCAGGGGAAAGTAATTCTACTCATTTTGAGTAATAACTGGGTAAACCAGAAGTTTCTATGTTAACAATTCCACAAGATATACTCCCAACATTCTCCAAAGCTATGGAGTCAGAATATGATGGTTAGCAGGAAAATATTTAATTTTTTAGAGTCTTAATACTACCACACTAAGTTTTCTGAGAGCGTAGATGTAATTCGGCTATATTTGTTTCTGATGACAGCACACTATAAATGAACTTTTTTCCTAGATTTGTTCAGGAATCAGAATATAATTTATGTAGTTAAAAATCATAAAATTGGGGATCCCTGGGTGGCACAGCGGTTAAGCGCCTGCCTTTGGCCCAGGGCGTGATCCTGGAGACCCGGGATCGAATCCCACGTCAGGCTCCCAGTGCATGGAGCCTGCTTCTCCCTCTGCCTATGTCTCTGCCTCTCTCTCTCTCTGTGTGTGACTATCATAAATAAATAAAAATTAAAAAAAAAACTATCAAAAAAAATCATAAAATTGCATTTTAAACATAAACTTTATGGAACTGCCACATAGAAACTTTCTTTCCCATAGGGAAAACTTTGACGAAAGCAACTGTTTTAAAATTAAAGTGGTGGAAGACAGAACTTATATTTCTCAAGTTTTTAAGTTTTACGTTATGAGGAATATGACAATCCCTGTTTTAAAAAGAAAGGTTTAAATGGTTAGTAATCGTGACCCAAAAGGCAGATGTTAAGTATATAAGCTCTTCAAATTCTTTAATAAGCCCCCTGGAACCGCTTCTAACTCACAAGTCATGAACCCAAGGCACAATGTCAACTGAAGTTGGACCCTATTAAATATTTTTTACCAAATCATTTTTGATATTGATAAACATTTGGAAATTTCCTAAATTTGGCACCGTTTGAGTACCACCCCCTGAATGACAAATAACAACTGGATGCTGCTATCTGCCAAAGGTCCTTAGGACAAAAGAGGAATTCCATTTTCTTTTCCCCCCAAGGCTGTTTAATAAGGCAGCAGTTAGAGCTTATGTTATGGAAAGGAGGGAAGTGGGGGAGTGAAGGTCAATAAATATGCAGAGAAAGAAAAGATGAACAGATGGATATGGCTACTCTATCTAAACACTGTTCCAAAAAATCTTGCTGATATTCTTCTTTCCTGATTTTTTTAAAACTGTGCTCTTAGTGTTTCTGACTTTAACTGGGATGGGGTAGGTTTAAAATGATTCTTCAAAGCAATAGTTTTACTGGCAAATTAAATAATTAGTTATATAACAATCATGGTTAAGTTATAGTATAGTGATATATTTGAGATTTGGGGCACAAAAATGATTATTAGATGAATACACAAGGGTTCTAAGATGGACCCACCCATTTCTTCAGACCCAAACCCAACAGAACATTGTTTAAAAGGACCTGGGAGGTAGATAAATCTGCCAATCCTTAATTCCAAAGCTCTTTTCTTTCCTGCTCATGTAGAAAATGTTTATACAAGCCAGATTTTTGATAGCCACTGTTTAGAGTTCCATTTTCACTTCTATTATCATTCATTGATGAATATTAGCTCTAGTAAAAATATCAGCCAACTATAAAAAGGGCTCAGAAAGTATATCGGGAAATTCTCAGTCATCTATCAGACACAGCTTGATACTAACTCACACTACTGCATATTTTCCAGAATATTTCCTGACACCTGGGCTTATAAGTAAAAAACTACAGTGAAAAGATAAATTCAGGCAATGGCTTTTGTTGAGTATTTTCTGTTCTTTTTTTTTTTTTTTTAAAGATTTTATTTATTTATTCATGATAGTCACACAGAGAGAGAGAGACAGAGAGGCAGAGACACAGGCAGAGGGAGAAGCAGGCTCCATGCAGGGAGCCCGACGTGGGATTCGATCCCGGGTCTCCAGGATCGTGCCCTGGGCCAAAGGCAGGCGCCAAACCGCTGCGCCACCCAGGGATCCCGAGTATTTTCTGTTCTTAAAGATAGTAGTTGAGACACAATACAACCAAAGACACCCAAAATGCAGGATCTTTAAAAAATATCTATTTCTCTAGGAAAACAAAATACATTATAAATATATTTTGATGAGGAACTGAAGACATCTTTCTAAGAAACTTTTTTTTAGATTACAAGCATATACTTTCTTAAATGTTCAGATATGTTTTCCAATAAATGTATTTCGATTGCATCAACATTTCTATGTCTTATAAGTATGACTGCTATATTCCATTGAGATCATTAATTAGCTTAATTTCCAGAAAATTAAAATTTTCTACTTCAGTGAAACTTGAGTCTTAAAAGTAACTCCATTTTGCTTCCAAGTTTTGAGCAAGTGTATATACTTAATTCTTCTAATCTACTTACGTACATAACGTGTGAACTAAATTCATCTCATAGATTTGACTTGGGCCTTTTGATTCAGTTTCTTAAGTCATTTGAAAAAGTAGCTGCTTTTTTTGAAGATTGTATTCATCCATTTGCGAGAGACAGAGTGAGGGAGGGAGCAGGAGCAGGGAGCAAAGGGTAGAGGGAGAGGGAGAAGCAGACCCTCCCACCCCCCATCCCCACCCCCCCTACCCCCCCACCCCCCCACCCCTCCCCCGCCTGAACAGGGAGACGGAGACAGGCCTGAATCCCGGGATCCCAGGATCCCGAGATCATGACCTGAGCTGAGGGCAGCCACTTGACTGACTGAGCCACCCACGCCCCCAAAAAGCAGATGCTGATAAGTGTCTTATTTATATTTAAAAAAAAACATTAATGGCTAACACTTCCTCTTTTTCTTCCTGAAAACAGAAATCAATTTCAAAATAAAACTCAAAAAATTAAATTCATTTTATTCCAGGAAACAAATTTTAAAATAACAGTAACTTCTCATGTTTAGAATAGAATTTCTAGCCAGATGCAGTTAGCATCCCACCAACCTTCATTATAATAATACCGATACTCAATCACATACACAGTATAAGGCATTAAAATGATTCACTGACACTTCCTGAAAAACACTACCATAGACACCAAATTTTTGAAAAATATATTTCCTTTTAGTATTTCTTTATTTCCTCTTAAAACGGAGTTCTCTTTTTATTCATATGTATTTCTGATTTGAAGTCCTGAAAGTGATTTGCACTCTCCAATTGTCCTACCAAAGATTACAAATGACACAAAGACAACAAGAGCCAAAACCACATACATATATAAAATTCTCTTTGATAAGAAATGAGCACCTACATTATGCCTTCAAAATCAGTCACAGAACTACCAGTAGGATAAAAAGGACATATAAGCAGAAGGATTCAAATTTTCACTACTTCATTTTTTTTTAAAGCACCAGCAGGTCTTAAAAAAATTCGTGAAGCTGAATCAAATTCATGAGCGTCATATTTTAGTTTAGCATCATTTACTAATTAAATTAGTCAAAAATTCTTCACACATAAAATATTCCATTAGTTGGCCATATGACAATACGAGAATTTGTTCCATGCCACATGGCTAATAAAATTAAGTTGACTTTAACCACAATGTCATTTAAAGAAGAAAATTAAATTAGCCAGAAACAAAACTTTAAAAAGCAGCCTTGGGACATCCACATGCAGAAGAATGAAACTAGACCACTCTCTTGCACCATACACAAAGATAAACTCAAAATGGATGAAAGATCTAAATGTGAGACAAGAGTCCATCAAAATCCTAGAGAAGAACACAGGCAACACCCTTTGTGAACTCGGCCATAGTAACTTCTTGCAAGATACATCCACGAAGGCAAAAGAAACAAAAGCAAAAATGAACTATTGGGACTTCATCAAGATAAGAAGCTTTTGCACAGCAAAGGATACAGTCAACAAAACTCAAAGACAACCTACAGAATGGGAGAAGATATTTGCAAATGATGTATCAGATAAAGGGCTAGTTTCCAAGATCTATAAAGAACTTATTAAACTCAACACCAAAGAAACAAACAATCCAATCATGAAATGGGCAAAAGACATGAACAGAAATCTCACAGAGGGGGGATCCCTGGGTGGCGCAGCGGTTTAGCGCCTGCCTTTGGCCCAGGGCGCGATCCTGGAGACCCGGGATCGAATCCCACGTCAGGCTCCCGGAATGGAGCCTGCTTCTCCCTCTGCCTGTGTCTCTGCTTCTCTCTCTCTCTCTCTCTATCATAAATAAATAAATAAATAAATAAATAAATAAATAAATCTTTAAAAAAAAAAAAGAAATCTCACAGAGGAAGACATAGACATGGCCAACATGCATATGAGAAAATGCTCTGCATCACTTGCCATCAGGGAAATACAAATCAAAACCACAATGAGATCCCACCTCACACCCGTGAGAATGGGGAAAATTAACAAGGCAGGAAACAACAAATGTTGGAGAGGATTTGGAGAAAAGGGAACCCTCTTACACTGTTGGTGGGAATGTGAACTGGTGCAGCCACTCTGGAAAACTGTGTGGAGGTTCCTCAAAGGGTTAAAAATAGACCTGCCCTACGACCCAGCAATTGCACTGTTGGGGATTTACCCCAAAGATACAAATGCAATGAAACGCCGGGACACCTGCACCCCGATGTTTATAGCAGCAATGTCCACAACAGCCAAACTGTGGAAGGAGCCTCGGTGTCCAACGAAAGATGAATGGATAAAGAAGATGTGGTTTATGTATACAATGGAATATTCCTCAGCCATTAGAAACGACAAATACCTACCATTTGCTTCAACGTGGATGGAACTGGAGGGTATTATGCTGAGGGAAGTAAGTCAGTCGGAGAAGGACAAACATTATATGTTCTCATTCATTTGGGGAATATAAATAATAGTGAAAGGGAATATAAGGGAAGGGAGAAGAAATGTGTGGGAAATATCAGAAAGGGAGACAGAACGTAAAGACTGCTAACTCTGGGAAACGAACTAGGGGTGGTAGAAGGGGAGGAGGGCGGGGGGTGGGAGTGAATGGGTGACGGGCACTGGGGGTTATTCTGTATGTTAGTAAATTGTACACCAATAAAAAATAAATTAAAAAAAATAAAAAAATAAAAAATAAAAATAAAAAGCAGCCTTGGAAAGA
This sequence comes from Canis aureus, assembly GCF_053574225.1. Lineage (NCBI taxonomy): Eukaryota > Metazoa > Chordata > Mammalia > Carnivora > Canidae > Canis > Canis aureus. Next base: position 60,825,057 of record NC_135628.1, read on the forward strand.
ACTTTTTCCTACAGCCATTACCAAATCCTTATTGAACTGATTAACTATGCAAGAAAAGCAGCTTACAGCTGAAGAAAGGGCACCAACATCACTACCTGGCTTACCTAAGAACTCATAAAAGTAAAGGGCTCTAACCATTTTATTTTATTAGATCCTACAATATAAAAATTCTGCCACTTTTCTGCAGTTTGATTAACACTAATCATTTCATCATTTCATACTTTTCCTTTTTCCTACCATCTAAAAGAAAACACTTTAATTCTACCTTCATATTTATTTTTTAAAAACATGATCTGGGATATGCCCCCTTGGTTGCAAAACACCATTACTCCCAGATAAAAGCATACACAGAAGAATTCTACAAGGAAATTAGAAGGCTCAAAATTCTTTAATACAATCAGCCCCTGGGGACCATCAACGTCACCAGATACTGCTCTACTTTCTAAGTGTATTTAATGGTCACGGGCCCATTGCCTAATGGGATCCGTAGTTTCTAAAATAAAAAATGTGTGAGTGAGAGTTACTGACTTCTTGTTTTAAAGCTACAAACTTACAGTCTGAAATAGGTTGCAAATCTCATTCTATTGCATTTTTCTAGATTGATCAGTTCCAGCCCTGCTATTCTAAGACTGTACAACCTCTCAACCAAAATGAAAATGCAAAGGGTAAGAATAGGTCCATACACATTACGAGATCCTTGGATCATGGTATCTGTAATCTGCGTTCTATAATGTCGTAAAATAAGAATCATGGTTCTTAGAGGAAAAATGAATGCCCAAAGTGTCTACTTTTATGAAAATAATACTTCAAATATACCTGAGAACTTGTCATTTGGACAACCTGGGACACCTTCTGGGCATCGCAACAGACCTCTTGCACATACATACCTTTCTTTGGATGCCAATTTTGTGGGGTTTTTTTTTCCTTATTGTATCTCTCTGTATTGACATGAATCATACCATCTTTCCCCACAGTCAGGAATTCTACACTTTGGGGCACGAATGGGCAACGTGTGCCAGTGGGTTCAGACTAGACTTCAACCACTGTACCATACCCGTGTGTCACGGGGCGGGGGGGGAAGAGGACCTGGGAAGAGTCCTTCAAAAGCATTTCGATGTTTTCCCAAACCGATTAGAAAAAAAAGTTAAAGAGATGTCGCCCACCTTGTATCACCTGGCTGCGTGCTGGACCAACCATCCTGGCAGCCACACGGCAGCTCTCCGCACCTCCATCCCATCCCATCCCATCCCATCCCATCCCATCCCATCCCGTCCCGTCCCCCCCCCCTTCCCACCTCGCAGGGCACCTACCCTAGCGTTGTCATGGTGACGATGGTATACCAGAAGGCCGCGGGGATGCTGGTGAACTTGCTGGCCGAAGACCCCTTCTCGGCGTAGAACATGACGGTGGCAAAGATGATGATGGCCATGGTGAGCGAGAAGAGCAGGAAGCCCAGTTCAGAGGCGCAGCTCTTGAGCGTGTACCCCAGGATGCGCAGGCCCTGCGAGTGGCGGGAGAACTTGAAGATGCGGAAGACGCGGAAGACCCGCAGCGTGACGAAGGCCCCGCTGACGTCCTCGTTGTCCGTCATCACCAGCCCGATGTAGTAGGGCAGGATGGCCACCACGTCGATGATGCTCATGACGCTGCGCACGAAGCGGTAGCGGCTGGGGGCGGCGGCCAGGCGCAGCAGGTACTCCACGGTGAAGATCATGACGCACGCGGTGTCCAGGCAGAAGAAGGCCACGGCGTAGCGCTCCCCGCACGGCAGCTCCTTGGCGTGGCCCGGGCTGGCCCCGCACGGCACGGTCTCCACCACGTTGGCGATGACCGACACGGCGATGAAGAAGCCGGTCACGTAGTAGAAGACGAGCGCCATGGTGCTGGTGTGCGGGTTCTCGAAGGCGCGCCACACCCTCTGGCGCGCGGTCATGCTGGGCAGCGCGCTCTCCCCGCCCGTGTCCGTGTCCGCGTCGTCCTGCAGCCGCTCGGCGTTCTCCCGCCGCCGGTCCTTGTACTCCTCGTAGCAGCAGTCGCCGATGATCTCGGGGATGAGGCCGAAGAAGGCCAGCTCCTCGTCGTAGGCCGAGATGCACTCGTGGCGCGGGTAGTGCAGCTTCCCCGTGCGGTAGAAGTTGAGGATGTGCCGGAAGATGTCGGGGTCGCGGTCGAAGAAGTACTGCTGGCTCTCGGGGTGGTAGAAGAAGTCCCGCTCCGAGCTGCCCAGCAGCGTGTCCGGGTAGCGCTCCACGGTGTCCTGCCACGGCTGGAAGCGGGTGCCGCTCACGTTGAGCACGATCAGGGCGTCCTGAGTCCGCTCGCGCTCCTGCCGCGGGGGCGCGGGCATGGGCCCCGAGGCCACGGGCATCCAGCCGATGGCCGCGGCGCGCGCGAACGGCAGCCAGGCCGCCACGCCCGCCGCCATGGCCCCGACGGAGGCGGCCCCGGTGCCCGGCGAGCGCGAGGGTCACGCGGGGCAGGGCCCGGGCGGAGGTCCCGGAGCCGCGCAGCGACGGGCACACGCGCGGCTCACTTGACAGACAGCGATCGCTTCAAACAGGCGTTCGACTTGCGCGCCGACACGGCTGGCAGGTGCGGGTGCGGGTGCGGGTGCAGGTGTGGGTGCAGCTGCATGTGCAGGCGCTGCGCGGCTCAGCGGGAATGCAGGGCCGGCGCGGGGCGCAGAGCTCCGGTTCCCGCACGCCTCCCCGGCGGAGGGGCCCTTCCCGCCAAAGGAGCCCCAGACCTGTTGTCGCCACCTCCGCGGTGCGGTCCCCGCCCCCCTCCATCCCCCACCGCGCGCCCCGGAGTCCGCTCGCCGCCTCGGCTCCGGGGGCAGCGTCCGCGGAGATGGAGGCGCCGCGCGGGGCGCGCCGAGCCGGCTTCCACCGCCGCCACGTCCACGGGCGCCCGTCGTGCGGCCCACGGCGTCCGCCCGGTCGCCCCTTCACTCTCGCTTCAAGTTTGGCTCGGGTGCGGCGAGGCGGGGACACAGCCCGGGAGCCGCGGGTCGCCGTCGCCGCCGCCGCGGCCGCATCTGCCTCCGCGCGGAGGGCGCCCCGCTCGCGGCACCCACCTGGCCGAGCGCGCGGCGGGGCTGAGTTGCAGAGACTTTGCGGCCGCCGCGCACCCAGAACGGGAGGAGCGGGGCCGGCAGCTGCGGGGCCGCCGAGTCCCCGGCGCCCAGGGCGCGGAGAGCCGGCTCAGGCGAGCGCCGGGACCCTGCCCCCATCCCTCCGCGCCTCCCTCCTCCTTTTCGCCTTCCAAAAGCCAGGCGCAGGCGAGCCGAGCAGCAGAAACAAGTTCAAAAGGTGCGGGGGAGGCGACAACGGGGAGACCAGCTCCTGCCAACTTACTGCGCCGCAGCTGCCGGGGCCCGCGCGGAGCTGCAGGGCGGCCGGGAGGGCGGCGGCGGCGGCGGAAGAGAAGGAGGAGGCGGAGGCGCGGCGGGGCCCGGGCCGGGGCCGGGCGCGGGCAGTCGCGGGAGCGCAGAGGCAGGGGGCGCGCGGCGTCGCGGGGACGCGGGAGGGCTGCCGGCTGCTCCCCAGCCGGTGGGTGGTCCCGCATCTCCCCCCCCCCCGCCCAGCGCCGCGCGGCTGGGCAGATCAACAAATGGAGAGAAGATAAATCAAGAGCGGCGCGCGCGCCTCCCGCGCAGGTCCGGGAAGGCGCCCCACGCCGGCCCCAGCCGTGACCCCGCGCCCCCTGCGTCCCCCGCGGCCGCCCGGGCCGTGGATGGAGGCGGACCGGCCAGGGAGCTCGGCAGCCCGCAAGGAACAAAGGGAGGCTCCGCGCCTGGCCGCGGGCTCCGCGGGAGGAGCGCAGGAAGGGGCCCCGCGCCTCGCCGCCGCCGCCTCCTGGGACCCGGTGGGAGGCGAGCGAGGGGAAGACGGGGGCGGCCGCGGGGGAGGCTGGAGCGGGACGCGCAGGAGCCGCTGCTCTGTCGGGTCGCTTCTGGCCGGCGAGCCCCGCGGAACCCCGCGCCCGAATTCTTAAGGGCTTCCCCCCCCCCCGCCCCCGTCTTTCTCCTTCGCTTTTTATTTGTTCAAACCAGATGTGAACGTTGCGGGAGCTAATAGGTCATCTGTCCAACTTGCCAAAAAGTCAGGAAGCCGCCGCCCCCCCGGGGCTGGGGCTCGCCACAACTCCTCTCCTCGCCCTTGGGGCGACAGGAAGGATTTAGAACCCATTCCTAAATATCAACGTCAAAGGGTGTGAGGCTCCGCGAGCGCGCCCCCCTCCCTCCGCGCATCCCGCGCATCCCGCGCATCCCCGCCTTGGGTAAAGCCCTCGAGGGGGGCGTGGGGCGAGCGACTGGGGATCCGCAGCAGCCCACCGCTGGGTTTTCCGGGCACCCCGCCCCGTCATTAGGCATCTTCCCTAAAGCCGAACCCATACCCCGTAGAACCACTAGATGGCGGGAATGGAGAGAAATTGAATTCACACCGAAGGTCTGGACGTTTTGGGAAGATGGGGGATCCCGGTGAGCCCACCCAGCAGAAGCACCCTGGATCCCCCCGCCCCCCACTATCCAAAAACCTTTTCAGTAGTTCTATGGACACGCAGCTCAGCCTGGAGTCCGCATTCCCATGGCAAGGGCAGGGATGCGCCGAGTTGCCTGTCGAAACGCGTTTGAAAATTGAATTTCGCTTATGCACAATAGGAATAACAAAGGTCTTTAGAAATAGTAAGTCGTCATCTATATTGACTAAGACTAGAAGCCCCATTTTTACCTAAAAGTTCCCTTTCCTAAGCTTACTGTGTTCGAAGTTTGAAAAGTAAGTAGACTGTGATATATAGTTTATAGGGTTTTTTTTTTTTAAGATTTTATTTATTTATTCATGAGAGACACAGGGAGAGAGAGAGGGGCAGAGGGAGAAGCAGGCTCCATGCAGGGAGCCCGAGGTGGTACGGGGTCTCCAGGATCAGTCCCTGAGCTGAAGGCTGCACTAAACCGCTGAGCCACCCGGGGCTGCCCTAGTTTATGGTTTTTTTTTTGTTTTGTTTTTTGTTTTTTTAGTTTATGGTTTTGAATTGACTTTAAGGCCCTGGAGATCCTAGGCAGGATGTGTTAACCTTAAAGACCTGAAAAGAAACACCTCAACAAGAAGGAGAGTAACAAAAGAGTACACAGAAACCCATCAGAGCGCCTCTCCTGCAGTCCGGTTGGAACCCGCTCCCTCTCCCGCTCCAGCCTCCACTCCGGCCCCCATTTCGGCTCCAGCTTCGCACCCAGTTCCGGCCCTCAGACCTCCTGGTTGCACCCTCCCTCCCCGTTCCTGCCCTGCGCCAGCTCCCGCTCCGGGATTGAATAGCCGGAACCTCAAGCCATGGCTGGTCCCTTCTCTCGTCTGCTGTCCGCGCGCCCGGGGCTCAGGCTCCTAGCTTTGGCTGGAGCTGGGTCTCTAGCCGCTGGGTTTCTGCTCCGCCCGGAACCTGTAAGAGCCGCCAGTGAACGACGGAGGCTGTATCCCCCAAGCGCTGAGTACCCAGACCTACGAAAGCACAACAACTGCATGGCCAGTCACCTGACCCCAGCAGTCTATGCCCGGCTCTGCGACAAGACCACACCCACTGGTTGGACGCTAGATCAGTGTATCCAGACTGGCGTGGACAACCCCGGCCACCCCTTCATCAAGACTGTGGGCATGGTAGCTGGAGATGAGGAGACCTATGAGGTATTTGCTGAGCTGTTTGATCCTGTGATACAAGAACGACACAATGGATATGACCCCCGAACAATGAAACATACCACTGACCTGGATGCCAGCAAGATCCGTTCTGGCTACTTTGATGAGAGGTATGTATTGTCCTCGAGAGTCAGAACTGGCCGAAGTATCCGCGGACTCAGTCTCCCTCCGGCATGCACTCGGGCAGAGCGACGAGAGGTGGAACGTGTTGTAGTGGATGCATTGAGCGGCCTGAAGGGTGACCTGGCTGGACGTTACTATCGGCTCAGTGAGATGACAGAGGCTGAACAGCAGCAGCTTATTGATGATCATTTCCTATTTGATAAGCCCGTGTCCCCATTGCTGACTGCAGCAGGAATGGCTCGAGACTGGCCAGATGCTCGTGGGATCTGGCACAACAATGAGAAGAGCTTCTTGATCTGGGTGAATGAGGAGGATCATACACGGGTCATCTCCATGGAGAAGGGTGGCAACATGAAGAGAGTGTTTGAAAGATTCTGTCGAGGCCTCAAAGAGGTGGAGCGGCTGATCCAGGAGCGTGGCTGGGAGTTCATGTGGAATGAGCGTTTGGGATACATCTTGACCTGTCCGTCTAACCTGGGCACTGGACTTCGGGCAGGAGTGCACATCAAACTGCCCCTGCTAAGCAAAGACAGCCGCTTCCCAAAGATCCTGGAGAACTTAAGGCTCCAAAAACGTGGTACTGGAGGAGTGGACACAGCTGCCACAGGCAGCGTCTTTGACATCTCTAATTTGGACCGACTGGGCAAGTCAGAGGTGGAGCTGGTGCAGCTGGTCATCGATGGAGTAAACTATTTGATTGATTGTGAACGGCGTCTGGAGAGAGGCCAGGATATCCGCGTCCCTCCACCTCTCGTCCACAATAAGCATTAACTCCCCATTCCCCGAAGATGACTCAAGATCCCCAGGAATTCTATCCATTCTAATGTGGCCCATTCTACTTGCCCTGGATGCCCCTAACTCCCTTCTGTCCTAGTAAAGACTCCTTGCTATGCAAAAAAAAAAAAAAAAAAAAAAAAGAAACCCATCAGAGAAGGAGAAAAACAGACGCTAGGTGTTATTCTGTATGTTGGCAAATTGAATACCAATAAAAAATAAATTTATTATTAAAAAAAGAAGAAAAACTGACCTTCTAAGGGGCAGGATTTTTTTTTGGTGGGAGGGGGAGGAGGTAGGATTTTTTTTTTTTTTTTTTTTTTTTTTGTAGAAAGGGAAAGGTATTTTTTTGTTTACTTGTTTACTGGTGTGGAGATTTAGGGAATCCCATGTTAGTAAATGAAGTCAGAGCTAATGCACCATGAAAAGTTTGGAAAACGCAGAACTGAAAACACCTGCTGTTTATCCGTTTGGATGAGCTGCCGGGAAAGATGCTTGTTAACGGATCTATATAGCCTGTGAACACAGGGAAAACGTTAACTGGAAAATAGAGAGGGGACTATTTAACAGTTATTATAAGAAAATTAACCCCTTCCTAATGCAGACAATAAGGTGCCAGCATGACAGGTGTCTCCAGAGAATGGTGAGCCATGAACATTCAGTCGATGCCAAACTGGCGTGACCTCCTCTCAAGACCAGCCGGCAACCTAAATGGAGCCTTTAAATGGAGCAGGAAACTGAACACTTAGAAACATAAACATAGATGTTTGACTCCACAACAACCCTTAAACAAGCAAGAATAGGAAATCTGCAATTTTTAAGACTTTGGGATCTGTTCTCCCCCACTCTCCATAAGCTCCCCGCTCAGATAGAAAGACTGTGGGCTTAGAAGATAAACCCCTCTAGATTCAAATTCTACTCCAAGAAATTACTCATAGGCTTTTTGCTTCATCTGGCAAACTAACTTTTGTTTCTAAGTTGCAGATAACTAAAACTTTTTAGGCCTATTGTGAGGCCTAAACAGGATAATACGCCTAAATACCAACGGAGAACTTGCTACACGCGCATGGGACTCGGTATCAATTCCTTTTTACTTCATGGCCAAATGGAAATGCAAATGATTTTCTCCACCCTGTATATGAAATTCCCACAGGTGTTGCTGCGTTCCCCTGTTGTGATACACTGGGGACTCTGAGATTTCAACTATTCTCTCGTTCGTGGAAATGCCATAGGAAGTGTATGGATACAAAATCCAGCTGAGCGGTCTCACTCCCAGTGCTTCTTGTGCCCAGGGGTTTCCGTTCTTCCTTCTTATGTTCCTCACTTTATAAACTCTGCTTGGTTGGTGGAAAATAACCTCAACAAGAGCAAAATGAATTCATCACCTTTCTTCTTCACCTACTCAGGTGTCACTCCTGATAGATAAAGCCCAAGGTAGAAAACCCAGTGGTCATTCACAGACCAGGCCCACCGTGTCCTCCTCTCCCCAAACACCCACATGCTCATCCAATGATCCAAGAAGCTCATTACCATCTATCCTTAGGCTGCATCCACGGTGATGTTTAAAAACTATTTTGAAATAATGATAGAGTCAATGCAATTGTGAGATATAAGAGACCCATCACCTAGTTTCCCCACAAAGGTGATATTTTGCATATTACAGTACAGTATCACCACCAGGAAAGTGACACGGATGCAATCCATTGACCTTATTCAGATTTCACCAATGTTACATACACTGATTTTTGCATGTTTATATTTCGTTCTGATTTTCTCACACATGTAGGTTTGTGTGACCACCACCCCGGTAGACATATATAGATTCTCACCACGAAGATCCTCTTTTAAAGTCCTAACTGTCGAAGTGGGGGAAGATGGCGGAAGAGTAGGGTCCCCAAATCACCTGTCCCCACCGAATTACCTAAATAACCTTTGTGGGCGACCACGAACTAGCTGGAGTAACTGAACCAAACCAGGCCCGGACTTGCGTCCCTCATTCACTCAAAAGGCTCGAGAGCCTAAAGGGTGAATAGTTGGTAGACGCTTCAGAAAGGGCTTGAGCAATGGTTCTCAGGGCTCGCTTGTACGTGATCACCCACATAACACAATAGATAAAACTTATTCTGACTTGGTCATAAATGTAAATAAGGGTCTGTCTGTCCTTGCTGGTCTGTTTACCATACCTAATATTCCTTTGAAGTATGCACATCTGGAGCAAAAAGCTTATCTATTTACCAAGGTCTTCTGGCACCCGTAAGTCTGTCTTACATGCTGAGAAAGGGGAACTTTGGAGGGTTTCACAAACCTGCTAAAAATAAACACCTTCTTGGCTTTGTTTTGCTCATGCTATAAAATGTTGTAAAACCTTGAATAAAGCTGGCACTGCTTGGACATCATCCACTGTGTCCCTCCTGTCGCCATCTCTTTACTTTTCTTTTCCTCATCCCCTTACCCTCAGGACCCTGATCGTGTTGCCGCAGTGCGCACAACAAACCTTCAAATCATCCTGAAAACCTACGAATTCGGCTTGAGATTTAAAGAGAGAATAGCTGGAATGCTACAGTGAGGAGAGTTCAGCTTCTCTCAAGGTAGGAAGACAGGGGAAAAAAGAAATAAAGAAACAAAAGGCCTCCAAGGGGGAGGGGCCCCACCAGGAGCCAGGCTAAGGCCGGGATGAGTGTCCCCAGGACAGGAAAGCCCAGTCCAGGAGAAGCAGGGGCTTCACCACTCATCTCAGACAGAAAGGCGAAAGGTGCTGCAGGGAGTTGGAGCAGGATCCTAGGAGGGCAGGGGATGCCCTCAGGCTCCCAGGGACACTAACAGAGCATGTGCACCCTGGGGAGAGCACGCCACTCCCCGCAGCCAGGCTCCCTAAAGGGCTGCAGCTCACACCGGTGGAGCCCAGGAGCAGCTCTGGGGCGGCTCAGGCAACGGCTCTGCACAGAGGGACCTGCACAACCCCAGGAGCAGCTCGGAGGCGGCAGAGGCAGAGGTTCCACGCAGAGGAAACTGTGGGGCAGGGAGCACGATTCCAGCAGCACAGGCCCTGGAGCACAGGGCGCCAGGGACACAGCCCAAGATCCAGCGCTCCCCCCGGGACAGGCAGAAGTCAGGAGGGCACAGGACACCAAGGACACTCCAGCCTCCCGGCAGCCTCTAGCGAAGCAGACTAGTGGACCCCGCCCCCTGAGCATCCAGGCCCCTGTGGACTGAGAGCTCCTTAAGTTACTGCAGGAGTTGATTCTAGGCCTGGAGAGCTGCTATTGTTGTTCTTCCTGGGGCCTCACAGGATAAACAACACCCACTGAGCCTCACAGTGGCCTCACCACCAGATAAACAGGTTAAACAACTTTCACTGAGCCCTGCACCAGGCAGGGGGCTGCGCAGCTCCCCCAAGTACTAACAACTGAAAATCAGCACAGCAGGCCCCTCTCCCAGAAGACCAGCTAGACTGACAAGGGAAAAACAAATTATTGACCAAGCAGCACTGGAAAGTTCCAGGGGAAGTCCAGGGATTTACGCTATACAGAATCAGAGGATACTCCCCCTTGTTTTTTGTTTTGTTTTGTTTTGTTTTGTTTTGTTTCTGTTTGGTTCTCTTTTTTTCTCTCTTCTCTCTCTCTCTCTTTTTTTCTTCTTTCTCTTCTCTCTTTTTCTCCTTTTCCCAATAAAACTTGTTTTTGGCCACTCTGCACTGAGCAAAATGACTAGAAGGAAAAACTCACTTCAAAAGAAAGAATCAGAAACAGTCCTCTCTGCCACAGAGTTACAAAATTTGGATTACAATTCAATGTCGGAAAGCCAATTCAGAAGCACTATTATAAAGCTACTGGTGGCTCTAGAAAAAAGCATAAAGGACTCAAGAGACTTCATGACTGCAGAATTTAGAGCTAATCAGGCAGAAATTAAAAATCAATTGAATGAGATGCAATCCAAACTAGAAGTCCTAACGACGAGGGTTAACGAGGTGGAAGAACAAGTGAGTGACATAGAAGACAAGTTGATGGCAAAGAGGGAAACTGCAAAAAAAGAGACAATTAAAAGATCATGAGGATAGATTAAGGGAAATAAGTGACAGGCTGAGGAAGAAAAATCTATGTTTAATTGGGATTCCCGAGGGCGCCGAAAGGGACAGAGGTCCAGAATATGTATTTGAACAAATCATAGCTGAAAACTTTCCTAATCTGGGAAGCAAAGCATGCATTCAGATCCAGGAAATAGAGAGAGTGCCCCCTAAAATCAATAAAAACCATTCAACACCTCGACATTTAATAGTGAAGCTTGAAAATTCCAAAGAGAAGATCCTAAAAGCAGCAATAGACAAGAGATCCCTAACTTATATGGGGAGACATATCAGATGAACAGCAGACCTCTCCACAGAGACCTGGCAGGCCAGAAAGGGCTGGCCGGATATATTCAGGGTCTTAAATGAGAAAAACATGCAGCCAAGAATACTTTATCCAGCAAGGCTCTCATTCAAAATGGAAGGAGAGATAAAGAGATGCCAAGACAGGCAGGAACTGAAAGAATATGTGACCTCCAAACCAGCTCTGCAAGAAATTTTAAGGGGGACTCTTAAAATTCCCCTTTAAGAAGAAGTCCAAGGGAACAATCCACAAAAACAGGGACTGAATAGGTATCATGATGAAACTAAACTCATATCTTTCAATAGTAACTCTGAACGTGAACGGGCTTAATGACCCCATTAAAAGGCGCAGGGTGTCAGACTGGATAAAAAAGCAGGACCCATCTATTTGCTGTCTACTAGAGACTCATTTTAGACAGAAGGACACCTACAGCCTGAAAATAAAAGGTTGGAGAACCATTTATCATTCAAATGGTCCTCAAAAGAAAGCAGGGGTAGGCATCCCCATATCAGATAAACTAAAATTTACCCCGAAGACTGTAGTGAGAGATGAAGAAGGACACTATCTCATACTTAAAGGATCTATCCAACAAGAGGACTTAACAATCCTCAATATATGTGCCCTGAATGTGGGAGCTGCCAAATATATCAATCAATTAAAAACCAAGATTAAGACACACTTGAATAATAATACAATTATACTTGGTGACTTCAATCTAGCACTTTCTACACTCGATAAGTCTTCTAAACACAACATCTCCAAAGAAACGAGAGCTTTAAATGATACACTGGACCAGATGGATTTCACAGATATCTACAGAACTTTACATCCAAACCCAACTGAATACACATTCTTCTCAAGTGCGCATGGAACTTTCTCCAGAATAGACCGCATACTGGGTCACAAATCAGGTCTGATCGGATACCAAAAGATTGGGATTGTCCCCTGCATATTCTCAGACCATAATGCCTCGAAATTAGAACTAAGTCACAACAAGAAGTTTGGAAGAACTTCAAACACGTGGAGGTTAAGGACCATCCTGCTAAAAGATGAAAGGGTCAACCAGGAAATTAAGGAAGAATTAAAAAGACTCATGGAGACTAATGAGAATGAAGATACAACCGATCAAAACCCTTGGGATTTGTATTTCCCTGATGGCAAGTGATGCAGAGCATTTTCTCATCTGCGTGTTGGCCATGTCTATGTCTTCCTCTGTGAGATTTCTGTTCATGTCTTTTGCCCATTCATGATTGGATTGTTTGTTTCTTTGGTGTTGAGTTTAAGAAGTTCTTTATAGATCTTGGAAACTAGCCCTTTACCTGATATGTCATTTGCAAATATCTTCTCCCATTCTGTAGGTTGTCTTTGAGTTTTGTTGACTGTATCCTTTGCTGTGCAAAAGCTTCTTATCTTGATGAAGTCCCAATAGTTCATTTTTGCTTTTGTTTCTTTTGCCTTCGTGGATGTATCTTGCAAGAAGTTACTGTGGCCAAGTTCAAAAAGGGTGTTGCCTGTGTTCTCCTCTAGGATTTTGATGGAATCTTGTCTCACACTTAGATCTTTCATCCATTTTGAGTTTATCTTTGTGGATGGTGCAAGGGAGTGGTCTAGTTTCATTCTTCAGCATGTGGATGTCCAATTTTCCCAGCACCATTGATTGAAGAGACTGTCTTTCTTCCAATGGATAGTCTTTCCTCCTTTATCGAATATTTGTTGGCCATAAAGTTCAGGGTCCACTTCTGGGTTCTCTATTCTGTTCCATTGATCTATGTGTCTGTTTTTGTGCCAGTACCACACTGTCTTAATGACCACGGCTTTGTAGTACAACCTGAAATCTGGCATTGTGATGCCCCCAGATATGGTTTTCTTTTTTAAAATTCCCCTGGCTATTCGGGGTCTTTTCTGATTCCACACAAATCTTAAAATAATTTGTTCTACCTCTCTGAAGAAAGTCCATGGTATTTTGATAAGGATTGCATTAAACGTGTAAATTGCCCTGGGTAACGTTGACATTTTCACAATATTAATTCTGCCAATCCATGAGCATGGAATATTTTTCCATCTCTTTGTGTCTTCCTCAATTTCTTTCGGAAGTATTCTATAGTTTTTAGGGTAGAGATCCTGCTCTTTGGTTAGGTTTATTCCTAGGTATCTTATGATTTTGGGTGCAATTGTAAATGGGATTGACTCCTTAGTTTCTCTTTCTTCAGTCTCATCATTAGTGTCTAGAAATGCCACTGACTTCTGGGCATTGATTTTGTATCCTGCCACGCTACCAAATTGCTGTATGAGTTCTAGCAATCTTGGGGTGGAGTCTTTTGGGTTCTATGTAGAGTATCATGTCGTTGGCAAAGAGGGAGGGTTTGACTTCTTCTTTGCTAATTTGAATGCCTTTAATGTCTTTTTGTTGTCTCATTGCTGAGGCTAGGACTTCCAGTACGATGTTGAATAGCAGTGGTGAGAATGGACATCCCTGTCTTGTTCCTGATCTTAGGGGAAAGGCTCCCAGTGCTTCCCCATTGAGAATGATATTTGCTGTGGGCTTTTCATAGATGACTTTTAAGATGTTGAGGAATGTTCCCTCTATCCCTACACTCTGAAGAGTTTTGATCAGGAATGGATGCTGTATTTTGTCAAATGCTTTCTCTGCATCTAATGAGAGGATCCTATGGTTCTTGATTTTTCTCTTGCTGATATGATGAATCACATTGATTGTTTTATGAGTGTTGAACCAGCCTTGTGTCCCGGGGATAAATCCTACTTGGTCATGGTGAATAATTTTCTTAATATACTGTTGGATCCGATTGGCTAGTATCTTGTTGAGAATTTTTGCATCCATGTTCATTAGGGATATTGGTCTATAATTCTCCTTTTTGGTGGGGTCTCTGTCTGGTTTTGGACTTAAGCTGATGCTGGCCTCATAGAATGGATTTGGAAGTACTCCATCTCTTTCTATCTTTCCAAACAGCTTTAGGAGAATAGGTATGGTTTCTTCTTTAAACGTTTGATAGAATTCCCCTGGGAAGCCATCTGGCCCTGGACTTTTGTGTCTTGGGAGGTTGTTGATGACTGCTTCAATTTCCTCCCTGGTTATTGGCCTGTTCAGGTTTTCTATTTCTTCCTGTTCCAGTTTTGGTAGTTTGTGGCTTTCCAAGAATGCGTCCATTTCTTCTAGATTGCCTAATTTATTGGTTATAGCTGTTGATAATATGTTTTTAAAATCGTTTGTATTTTTTGGTGTTGGTAGTGATCTCTCCTTTCTCATTCATGATTTTATTAATTTGAGTCTTCTCTCTCTTCTTGTTAATAAGACTGGCTAATGGTTTATCTGTCTTATTAATTCTTTCAAAGAACCAACTCCTGGTTCTGTTGATCTGTTCCACAGTTCTTCTGGTCTCGATTTCATTGAGTTCTGCTAGAATTTTTATTAACTCTCTTCTTCTGCTGGGTGTAGGATCTATTTGCTGTTTTTTCTCTAGCTCCTTTAGGTGTAAGGTTCGCTTTTGTATTTGAGTCTTTCCAGTTTTAGGATGGATGCTTGTATTGCAATGTATTTCCCCCTTAGGACTGCTTTTGCTGCATCCCAAAGATTTTTAATGGTTGTATCTTCATTCTCATTAGTTTCCATGAATCTTTTTAATTCTTCCTTAATTTCCTGGTTGACCCTTTCATCTTTTAGCAGGATGGTCCTTAACCTCCACGTGTTTGAAGTCCTTCCAAACTTGTTGTTGTGATTTAGGTCTAATTTCAAGGCATTATGGTCTGAGTATACTCAGGGGACGATCCCAAGCTTTTAGTATGTGTTCAGACCTGAATTGTGACCCAGTATGTGGTCTATTCTGGAGAAAGTTCCATGTGCACTTGAGAAGAATGTGTATTCAGTTGGGTTTGGATGTAAAGTTCTGTAGATATCTGTGAAATCCATCTGGTCCAGTGTGTCATTTAAAGCTCTCGTTTCTTTGGAGATGTTGTGTTTAGAAGACTTATCGAGTGTAGAAAGAGCTAGGTTGAAGTCACCAAGTATAAGTGTATTATTATCTAAGTATGTCTTAACTTTGGTTATTAATTGATCAATTTATTTGGCAGCTCCCACATTCAGGGCACATATATTGAGGATTGTATTGAAGATTGTTAAGTCCTCTTGTTGGATAGATCCTTTAAGTATGATATAGTGTCCTTCTTCATCTCTCACTACAGGCTTCGTGGTAAATTTTAGTTTCTCTGATATAAAGATGGCTACCCCTGCTTTCTTTTGAGGACAATTTGAATGGTAAATGGTTCTCCAACCTTTTATTTTCAGGCTGTAGGTGTCCTTCTGTCTAAAATGAGTCTCTTGTAGACAGACAGATAGATGGGTCCTGTTTTTTTATCCAGTCTGACGCCCTGCGACTTTTAATGGGGTCACTAAGCCCGTTCATGTTCAGAATTACTATTGAAAGATATGAGTTTAGTGTCATCATGATATCTATTCAGTCCCTGTTTTTGTGGATTGTTCCCTTGGACTTCTTCTTAAAGGGGAATTTTGAGAGTTCCCCCTTAAAATTTCTTGCAAAGCTGGTTTGGAGGTCACATATTCTTTCAGTTCCTGCCTGTCTCTGCAAATTTTCTATCCCTTTCATCTGATGGAAAATTATACATGTCAGCATATAAATACACATACAGATGCACATATACAGATACATCTTACTTATAACAATAAACACAATTAAAATTATGAGGCTCAGTTTTGGGAGAAAATTTTTTATTTAAAAAAATAAAAATTTATTTTATCAAATACTACAGGATTCTCTTCATACATTTAGTGTTGCGCTATATAGAGAGAGGTCAAGTGTGTTCTGGGATTTGTATTAACTTTTATATCAATGGAGTATTAAGCATGGTCCTCAACTTCACTTTACATATCAAATTTTCCGGCGCCCTAATTATATCTTCCTAATTAACCATTTTCTACTATAGAATTTTAAATGTACTTTTGGGTATTCCCTCCCTGCCAATGAATTTAATGGACTACTTCTATCATTTTAAAGAAACTGATTAATACTTCCATGTATCATCTTTTAAAGGTCTTTCTAGAATTTTAATAGATACCTTGGTTCCATTCAAATGTGATCTAATACACTATGTTAGGCCTGAGACAAATTGATGATAACCATAAGTTGGATTATACTATTCTGTAGGACCAAAATCTTGAAGAAATATGAAAAATAGACTATTTAAGATCAGAGTAACTGCTTTAAAATAAGTTAATCTGTATGTTTGATATTAGAAAAGGTAGAAAATGGAAAATAATGATGATAGCATCAGCTAAAAATATTTTCTAGAATATTAGGTTCTATAACATGGTTGCCATGAGAATCATCAGGGGCAGTTTTTAACAATAGTGTCCAGTCACAATGTCTGAAAGAAAATCTCTAGGTATCTGCTTTTCTGAGAAGCTGCCTACATGATACTTCCAC
The DNA here is from genome assembly GCF_053574225.1 of Canis aureus. Lineage (NCBI taxonomy): Eukaryota > Metazoa > Chordata > Mammalia > Carnivora > Canidae > Canis > Canis aureus. The sequence continues at coordinate 60,841,467 of NC_135628.1, forward strand.
AACCATTCTGACTGGAAAAAAAAAAAAAAACCAGGCAGTTAGAAACCACTAGTTAAGATTTTTTTTTTAATTTTTATTTATTCACGAGAGACAAAGAGAGAGAGTGAGAGGCAGAGACACAGGCAGAGGGAGAAGCAGGTTTCCTGTGGGGAGCCTGACGTGGGACTCGATCCCAGGATCCCGGGATCATGACCTGACCCAAAGGCAGATGCTCAACCACTAAGCTACCCAGGTACCCCAAGCATTTTAAGCACTTAATTTGAAGTGTAAAAGCACTTAATTACACTTCGAGTTTCATTTTTTACATGTAACAAACTTGGAAGTCATCACATCATCCTTATAAGAGCAACCTGGAAAAATATAAAAATCAGTGACATGTAGGACAAATCAGAGAACTGAGGTTGCAGAGCCCTAAATCTGTAGAAACAGGCATGGCCTTGTCTAGCAAAGAGATCTGCTTACCTGCAGTAAGTGGCACAGGAGCCATAAACTGGCAGGAACACTTACCTTGTCATTTTGATGCACCGCTGAATGTGCAGTAATGTGAGATGGAGAAAATCCTCAGGACCACAGCTTTACTTCTAGAAATGTCACCAATTTCTCAGAGTGAAGATCCAAGAAAGGTACCTTCATGGCTCTGGTAGAGAGAAGGAAAGAATAGTCAGTATGCAATATGTCCAGAGCCTTCACCATAACAAAGGCATACTATCTTGTGGAAAGAATTTGAGCACAATTCTGAGCCTCATCTAAGTCCCATAGAGTCTTCATGTTTCGACTAAAGAGAGAAAAACAGAGCCACAGGGTTCTGGAACATTGTAGCTAGAGAAGAAAATAGGTGGGGGGTGGGGGCCAGGTGGGGGGTGAAGGGAGAGAAACAGATGTGGAATTCATAGCTCTAACAAAACAGGCCACTAAAATAATGAGACTTAATTGGAAGACTAGAGAATGCTCACCCTCTTCATACCTTGCTAGCCTATGAAAGTGAAATATAAAGAGAAAAAAGAATGAGGAAAGGTAAAACTTTGGGACAATTTCAAAAGTCTAAAATATGTGTAATAAATATATTTATTTATTTATTTATTGAATAGAAAAGAAAGAGAAAAAAGAATTGGAAAAAACAAAAACAAAAACCTAATAATGGTTAAATTTCTAAAATTGATGACAGACACCAAACTACAGAACCAGGAAGCTCCGACAAACACCAAACAGAATGAATACTAAAAACAACATAAACAAATAGATAATAACAAAACTAAAACTAAAACAGAGAACTTACTATGGCCAAACATATCATAATCCAACTGCAGACAAGATAAAGATAAATTTTAAAGTGAGCCAGATTAAGGGTACTATATGACTTATCTCAAGGTCATGAGTTTGAGCTCCATACTAGGGGTAGACATTACTTTGAAAAGTAAAATAAAATAAGCCAGGTGGAAAAAAAATCACTTCCCCCCATGAAGAACGAATATAGGATTACAGTGGATTTCTCATAAGAAATCTTGGAAGAAAGAAGAGAGTGGAGTGAAATATTTAAGAATATGTATAGATATATCTAAATTTTGAAAAAGAATGCCTATGAAGGAGAAATAAAGATTTTTCTCATGAAACAAAAACTAAGGCAATTAATTGCTAACCAGACTTTCCCTGCAAATCTTAGAAGAAATTCTAAATGCAGAAAGAATAGCATATAGATCAAAAACTTGGATCAGTATAAGGAAAAAGAGCACAAAGAAGGAGTAAATGAAGGCGAAATATTTTATGTAATTAATAATCTTAATCCATTGCTTACTTTAGTAGCAATGTTTTGGGGATTATATCACATGGATAAGTAAAATGAATGATGGTGATATTACTAGAAATGAACCGAAAGAATTAGGAATTCTCTATTTGAGGTATTTTTACTATATATGTGAAGCAGTATAATGTTATTTGAAGGTATATTTAGAGTAGTTAAATATGTGTATTGAAAATTCTAGAGCAACCACTAACTTTTTTAAAAGCAGTATACTTGATGTGCTAAGAGAGATAATCCTATAAAATGCTCAATTTAAAAAAAGCAGAAAAAGGGGGAGAAATGAAACAAAGAACAAATGCAACATACAGAAGTTAAAATATGGTATATGTTTATTCAATTATATCAATAGTTAAATATAAATGGTCTAAATACATCAATTAAAAGACAAATTGTCAGAATTGATAAACAAAACCAAGATCCTATATGTCATCTAAAAGTAACTTATTCATCTTAAATACAAGGAAACAGATACAAGGATAGCAAAGAGATGGAGAAAAATATTTTATGCCAACATTAATCAAAATAAATCTGAATCAGTTATACCAGTTGCAGACAAGGCAGACTTCTGAACAAGGGTCGTTATCAATGATAAAGAGGTACATTAAATAATGATAAAGGACTGATCCTCCAAGAAAATAAAACAAAATGTATATGAACCCAACAGTAGAGTGCCAAAACACATGAGGAAAAAAGTGATAGAACTAAAAATAGAGTAGATAAATCCACTATGTTAGTTGGACGCTTTGGTGCTTTTCATTCAGTAAGTTAAAGGCCAAACAGAAAGAAATCAGTAGGATATATATGACTTGAAAAGCAAGATAAATATACTTGTTTTAAGGGACTCAATCTAACAAAAGCAGAATATACAATATATACAATATATACAATATACAATATTCACATTATTCTCAAGTCATATAAAATACTAACCAAGATTTGCCACCTTTGGGGCCATGAAACATACTTTCACAAATTTAAAAATAGAAACTATACAAATTGCATACAAATTATACAAACTGGAAATTACTCCAATCTGTTCATTCTCAGAACAAAATGGAATTAAACAAGACTCAAAAATAGATACAAAAATAGATAACTAGAGGGATCCCTGGGTGGCGCAGCGGTTTGGCGCCTGCCTTTGGCCCAGGGCATGATCCTGGAGACCCGGGATCGAATCCCACGTCGGGCTCCCGGTGCATGGAGCCTGCTTCTTCCTCTGCCTGTGTCTCTGCCTCTCTCTCTCTCTGTGACTATCATAAATAAAAAAAAAAAAAAAAATTAAAAAAAAATAGATAACTAGAAAACCTCTAGATAACTATTAATCAGCACTACCAATAATTTACAGATCAAAGAAAAAGTCAAAATATAAATTAAAATTTTTGAAGTGAATATAAAAATACAATGCACACAAGTCTGTGGCATGCAAGGGCAGTGGTTAAAAGAAAATTTATAGCATGGAATAAACATGTCAGAAAAAAAGTTGATCTAAAATTAGTAATCTAGGCTTTCCTTTAGGAAAACAGATAAATGAGAATAAGGTAATCCTAAAGCCTAAAGGAAGAAAAGAAACAATAAAAGAAAAAAATGTAGAAATAAACTAAATTTAAAACAACAGAAAAAAAAAATAAAGCCAAAGGCTAGTTGTCTGAAAATTTCAATAAAATTGACTAACTGGCTAGGCTAACTAGAAAATTTTCACTTGGAAAAAATGAATTTAGAATACATTTAGATTTACAGGACAGTTGTGAAGGTGTTACAGTTTCCATACGCTCAAGCTCAGTTTCCTTTATTACTAACGTCTTACATTAGTAATATATATTTATCATACTTAATTAAATATTATAGATCCATTAATATTAACTAAAGTTCATACTTAACATTAATAGCTTCTTAGTTTTTACCTGGGTCCTTTTATCATTCCAGGGTCCAATACCACATTTATTTAACCAAAGCAATTAGGAATTTTGTGATTGTTCTAACTTCTGAAGTTCAATGTCAACCTCAGTTTTGATTCACAAACTTATATTTGCTTATTTCCCTGGGAATCAATACTTGATATAATATCGTTTCTATACTGGTTACTTAGAGAGCTTTCTTAGTTTGACACTCTACTGGTAGTGTTAGATACTCTAAACATATCTATTTATTTAATTAAAAATCGTATTTGAATTTATAATTCAATTTCCTTTAAGTAAGGCACTTACAATTAAGTACTTAATTTAGCCAGAGATTGTCCTTAGACATTATACGATAAGCTCTTTGTTTTAGAGACAGTGAGATCAAAAGCACAAGAGGTGAACCGCCTTGCTAGGATAACAGCTAGTTAGCAGCAGAGCCCAGACTAAGACACAGATCTCTGAACTCCTCGGTGTCTTTTCCTTTTTCCCACATTGATATTTTTCCAGCTTCATCTCTGGTCTTGTTCTTCCAGCCTTAGATATAAATTAGGATAATTCCTCCAGTTTTGTTCCCGCATAACAGAATAAATTAGAATAGCATCTGAGTAATCTCTAAATATATATCTTTCTAAAAAATTTATAGCTGCAAAATATTTTTTGAAATATAATGCCCTTTAAAATGTTTAGAGTTTAAATTGTTTTCAAACATCTCAGAAGTTATTTTTTTCTTGAAAATGTATGCATTTTATTTTTATGGCATCTTTTATAGTAAATCGTTGCAGTGCAGGCTTGACTTTTTTTATCTTTGAGATATTAAAAGCCATTTTAACCAAGAGATGGCCTGTACTTACACCTGTACTGACCTAATACACAGTAATGGCTCATTTGTAAGTTTTATAACCTAAGGGTTTAATATTTCACTGGAAAGACTCTAATGGGCTTTGGCATGAGAAAAATCTATGGAGAAGTCAGATGACTTTTTATAGATTATTAAGTAACAGTCATTTGAAACAATATACACTTCAGTACCAGGAGATTATGTAAATGTTACGGAGATCTTTTTCTTTTTCTTTTTTTCCCCTACCAACTGCTTGAATTTCTATTACATTTATAGTTTTCTATCACAGTTACAGTTTGTAAGAGGTAGATATGCATGTTATAAATGATTGTTGAGCACATTTGCTTAAGAGAAAAGCATACTGTGGGGCACCTAGGTGGCTTGGTCAGGTAAGCGGCTGACTCTTGATTCCCACTCAGGACACGAGCTCAGAGTCCTGATATAGAGCCCCATGTCAGGCTCTCTGCTGAGCATGGAGCCTGCCTAAGATTCTCTCTCTCCCTCTCCCCTTCCACCCATCTGTTCATAAATGCATATGCACGCCTCTCTCTCCCTCTAAAAAAAAAATTAATTAATTAGAGGGAAAGGATCCCAAGATCATATAAACCTTGTTACCTCATCACTGTCTCTACTTCTTTTAAATTACATCCATTATAACAAATGTTTCATACAAAACATAAAATGGTTGTTTCAAATATTGGTTTTTATGATAGATATATAATAAGGTGTTTGCTTAATTTATAATACATTTTCCAATTACCAATTATGCAGCCCCACCAGTTTATCAACACATTTTATTGAACTGCTATACACTTAGCCCACAGCTGTGCTACTTTTAATAGACTTTTTTCAAATATTTTTATTTTAGAATGTTTTTTAGAAAATTATTCCTATTAGAGTCACGCTAAACAATTTTCATGTGAGTGGCCCAGCCTGACAAAACTCTTTGAAAGATCTGACACAGTATGTCGACCTACTTATCATTGTGGATGTCGGACAGTCCTGTAGAACCAACAGTATCGGCCATACTCCAAAGACAGGAGTCTGCTTTTTCTGAAAAACCTAACATGCCTTAATTGAAACAAAAGATATATCAGTGCATGGTCTAGAATGATTCCATTTGATTTCAAAAGATTCTAAGGATAAACAAAAGAGATAGTTCCCTGAGGAATTATATAGATAAGAAATTTTGAAGGAATCAATCTCTCAATGAGGCAAGGAAATAGGGGGTGATGAGAGAGATGACAGGGTTAGCAGCCATATAATTGTTGATCTTGGTTGGTTCAAGGGAAGCAGAGAAAATGCCTGCTATCTGAACATATGGAAAGGTTCATCCAACAGAAGCAAAGGACATGTTATCCTCAAGTTCATATGGAACATTCACCATGATAGACCATGTCCCATACCATTAAACATAGTTCAATGAATTTAAAAGAACAGAAATCATACAATGTCCTCAGAATACATTGGATTTAAACTAGAACCCAAAACATAAAGACAGCTAGAAAATCCCAAAATATTTGGAGATTAAACAACACATTTCTTTTTTTTTTTTTTAAGATTTTATTTATTTATTCAAGACAGACACAGAGAGAGGCAGAGACACAGGCAGAGGGAGAAGCAGGCTCCATGCAGGGAGCCTGACCTGGGACTTGATCCTAGGTCTCCAGGATCATGCCCTGGGCTGAAGGCAGCGCCAAACCGCCGAGCCACCCAGGCTGCCCAAACAACACATGACTTAGTGAAAAAATTCTCATTAGAAAATATTTTGAAAAAAAATATTTTGAATGTAAGAAAAATGTAAACATATTAAAAACATGAGTGTGATGCAGCAAAAGCAGTGTTTAGAGGGAAATTTACATCATATCAGAAAAAAAGATCCAAAATCAATACCCTAAACTTCTTCCTCAGGAAATGAGAGTAAAAGAACAATTTTAAATCTAAAGCAAACAGAAGAGAAGACATAATAAAAGTTACAGAATACATAAAACTGAAAACAAGAAAATAATGAGGAAAATCAACAAAATCAAAAGGTAGTTCTTTGAGAAGACTAAGAAAATTGAAAAGCCATAGGCAGTCTAACAAAAATGAAGGAGAGAAGACATAAATCACAAATATCAGAAATGAGAAAGTGTCATCACTTCGGATCTCATGGACCTTAAAAGGATTATAATGGAATAATACAGATAGTTCCATGCCCTCAAATTTAATGATATAGATGAAATAGAATAATTGAAAAGCACAAACCAAAACTCAAACAAGGAGAAATCAATCATTGAAATGGACCTATAGCTATTAAATAATTTGATGACCTACTAATAACCAGAGCAGGGAAATGCATTACAAAAAAGGAAAACCATAGTCAATATCCTTCTTTAATACAGATGCAGAAGCTCTCAACAAACTATTTGTATATAAAATCCAATAATATATTAAAGTATTATACTTGGGGCACCCAGGTTGGCTCAGATGGTTGAGTGTCTGCATTGGGCTCAGGTCATGATCTGCACGTATTACTGTTAGCAATGGGAAAAAAATAAAATAAATGTAAATAAAATATAAAAAGGAAAAAATATATAAAAAGGATTATACACTTTAATTGCTCCACCAGTATCAAATTTATTTTTTAATAAATTTATTTTTTATTGGTGTTCAATTTGTTAACATACAGAATAACACCCAGTGCTCATCCCATCAAGTGCCCACCTCAGTGCCCGCCACCCAGTCACCCCCACCCCCCGCCCACCTCCCCTTCCACCACCCCTAGTTCGTTTCCCACATATCGTTTACTTTAAAGGACAGTACTGATGCTTTATTTTGGTTATCTCTTCCTAAATACAAAATACATCTTAAAGGATGTTCCTCTGCCTTGTGTTCTGGGAGAAGCATATCTTTGAACTACCTTTATCCTGATTGTTCTTTCCTTATGTCCATGTTATCAGATTTAAATTTCACAGTATTATGTAGCTATGAGTTTGGATGGTTTATTTTCATTCTTTTTCTTATTCAATATAAACTTTTAGAAAGTACAGCTGAAATGATTTCCGAAAGTCGGCTTTGTGATTTCCAGGACTCATTTACCTTTTGAACTTGCTTTCCTGAGAACATTTCTATTTGTTATCATTAGTAAAAATCAATTTCTTGAAGCTCATTGCTTTAACAGACTAATTTCCTTTTCTCTACTCTGTTTATATTTAGGGGGTCCTCCCTCAAACTTGCCTCTCTCCACCTTTGAATAATGCCCTAGGTGCCTTTAATTAATCCCATGTTATATATACAACTATATGCGTAAGAACGCCGTAACTAATGTTTTTGTCCTTATTTGGTTCACAGAGAATGGTACTACTAGCCATTTCTAAACAACTTATTTGTTACTTATTATTCTTTCTAATCTTTTTTTTTTTAATTTTTTATTTATTTATGATAGTCAGAGAGAGAGAGGCAGAAGCAGGCTCCATGCAGCGGGAGCCCGATGTGGGATTCGATCCCGGGTCTCCGGGATCGCGCCCTGGGCCAAAGGCAGGTGCCAAACCGCTGCGCCACCCAGGGATCCCTTATTATTCTTTCTAAAAAGTCAGGACCTTCTAAAGTTGTTGGCGTAATAAGCAAACAATCTACTTATTCTATTTGAAGGCTTTCTTTTTTTTCATCTGCCTCCTTGATATCTGGAGGAAGACTTAGTTATTTAAGCATCATATCCAACTCATAATTTAAGAAAGTGCAATGCAGGTATTTTCAAAGGGCTAATATTTTTTGTTCGTTTGTTTCTCTCTTCTTTCAGTGGGATGTCACCTTTGCTGTCTTTCATTCCCATTACTTCCCAAGTTGCCTCTCATATTTTGCAGTTTTTACATACTTATCACTAAATAATTGGTTTCTTGAACATTCCTTTTGACTTCTTTGAACTACCAGGATGGAGGCCATTGGATGGATAGTTTTGCTTTCTCATTATTAAATATAGTTCCTAACAATACGGAAAATTAGGATCCTAGCTCACAGAGAATGCAACTTTTTGAAGCAGGGCTCTGTCTTAGCCAACCCCAAAAATATGTGGCATTGACTTAACAGCTGCATGGCAAAAAGTGAGAAAACTAATACTGGAGACTTTAAAAACAGTAATCCATGTTTGTAACAGAAAAGATTTACTTAATCATCTGCAACAAGGAAGAAAAAAGAAAACAAACAAACAAACAAACAAACAAAAAAACCCACATGTATTTGCTGGGTCAAAGTTCCAGGGGAGAAACTAGAAACAGGACTCAGAATATGAACCCTTGCTAGGTTGTGCGAGCTTCTGTGGGATGGATTAAAACCCATGTGGGAAGAGACGGGTTTATACCTAAACGAACTGGCCAGCTGGCGGGCACAGATGAAGGGATGAAGGGCTTTCTAAGCTGAAGCCACCGATTCTAACTCCAAACAATGGAAGATCCAGAGTTTCTTTTTTTTTTTTTTTTTAAATTTTTTTTTAATTTTTATTTATTTATGATAGTCACACACACAGAGAGAGAGAGAGGCAGAGACACAGGCAGAGGGAGAAGCAGGCTCCATGCACCGCGAGCCCGATGTGGGATTCGATCCCGGGTCTCCAGGATCGCGCCCTGGGCCAAAGGCAGGCGTCAAACCGCTGCGCCACCCAGGGATCCCAGATCCAGAGTTTCAGTAAAATATCTCTATTGGACAGTGTGAGAGAAAGGGAGAGAGAGAGAGAAGAGAGAGAGGGAGGGAGGAAGGGAGCAGGAGAGAGTGCTCAAATTTGAGAACTGAATTGAGGTGGGGCACATGGGAGCAAAGCAGCAGAAAATAAAGCAGATTTGATACATATGATTGGGGAAAACTGCCTGCCATTAGTGACAAATGCAATGTCTAGCGAACTTGAACTTGTGAAGGGATCTTGTTAGCAAAGAAACCATGAGGTTGAACTAAACGCACCACTGACTTTTGGAATCACAGACCATTAGTCTTCCATAAGCAGTAGTCTTTAGAGGGAGTATGATACCAAGGATGGAGGGCCCCAGAATACCCGTTCACAGAAGCTGTGACCAAAGAGCACAACAGAGAAAGAAGAGTTTCTCGACATGTAGAGCCAGGGGTCATGACAAACAATGGGCAAGATAGTTCCTCCAGGAGAAAAGAGCCAGGGCCTCATAAATGCTGGTGTTAATTTTTATTGTGACAGCCCAACAAATGGGCCCTTGTTAGAAACATGAGTCTTAATTGTCGTCAAATTTTTAAAAATTTTTCCAAATTAAAGAATTTGACTTGATTCCCTTATATTTGAGAAGAAGGGTGACTTCCAAAATGACTCAAAGGCCACACGTTATTATTATTTATCATCTATACTCCAACAGAGGCTATATTGTCTATTACAAAGTATATCCTTTCCCTCTTCTCTACTAATCTGAACATGTAGATAAATGCACCCAGGCACGTGCACATACATATCCATGTATAATTCTCTAAGAGTATAGCTACTTATATCAATGTTGAGAATTATAACTGGTATGTATACGGACGCACATTGCTTTCCTTTGTATAAGGACATATTTTGTCTACTACCCGTAGGCATTGCTAAGTACAAAGAGAAAATTCATTTTTATGAATAAAGAAGACTTCTGGAAACAAGATAGGTGATTACACAGGGAAGAGGTGGGGATTTCTCAGTGACGTGGAAATGCACAAACATTTATATACTTATTATATACTGGATACTCTGTTTTGTGTTAAAAAATTTTATTCACAGTAACTACATGAGAATATTATTGTCCACATTTAAATGAGGAAATATGACAAAAATGAATTTTTTCTTCACTTTGCACAACCGATAAGTAATAGACTGAGATATATTTTATAAGTGAAAGAGGTACTGGATTGACTCAATGTAGGGATGACTTAACAAAAGGACCTTCAGGAAAATCAGGTTACTCAAAAAGGACACAGAAGTTATTCAGGGATCATTTTACAAGAAAGAGTCAAAACTAGTATGGGGGGGGGGGGGCAGACGGGACTCCAGCTCCCTCTCTGCTGGTTTTCTGCTAGGCCCCATTTATTCATGTTCCACATTTTGCCTCTTTGGCAGACCCCACTTCCAGGGGAAGCAAGAAAGTTAATCATTCTCTGAATTTTGCCCTAGGCCCCAAACACCTGATAACACCTAACAAGAGCCAGATCCCAAACACGTTCCAGGACTTAGCTTCAAACCAACCTGGGCTGATACTGGCATCAATGCTTTGATTATTTATGGAGTAGCACCTATTGTTCACTTCACATCTGCCCTTGATTGGAACCTACCCTGAATTCCTGGAGGAATGTGTACCCTCGAACCTTTCCTAATATAACCCCTTAGCTCTACATGACATCAAGATTCACTCTCCTTTCCAAGTCCAGACACTCTGTCTGCTATACCTGTCGTTTACACTACACGATAACCTCTCTTTTCAGTTCCTCTGGCTCATGTTTGAGTCCTCCCCTACACGCAGCCAAAGACCCGCTTGGCTAGTCCTGTGGGACCTGCTCCTGGGTTCTGACTGGGTCTGCTTGCTTCAAAACTATTATTATATAATAATATTACCAACTTTTATTTTAGCATGGAATTTAGATCAAAATACTGCATATCAGCTACAAACACATTGATTTTTGAAATAAATTTACCTTTCTAATCATCATAGAAAGTCTGATTTAGTATACAATATTTTACTTTTTGGGAAAGTTATGGATTTATACAGCTGATTGGAGTAGCCCTTAAAACCTTGTAATTAGGGATCCCTGGGTGGCACAGTGGTTTGGCGCCTGCCTTTGGCCCAGGGCGCGATCCTGGAGACCCGGGATCAAATCCCACGTCGGGCTCCCGGTGCCTGGAGCCTGCTTCTCCCTCTGCCTGTGTCTCTGCCTCTCTCTCTTTGTGACTATCATAAATAAATAAATTAAAAAAAAAACCTTGTAATTACAAATCTAAAATCTGAACATTAGACAAATTATTGAAGGAATCTTTGATCGATAATGACTGATTTTGTGAATGATTATGCAATTCATTAGTCTAAATTCTTTTAAACATTGCTTGCTAAAACATTATCTCTAGGTAAATTATTGATGTATTCCTTTAGTGAAATATTATATGCAATTTAAACACCAACTATTTTAGCAGAAATTATTTTTTTAATTGGCTCAACTGCTGATTGTAATCAACAATTAATTTTTCCAAAAAAAAAAAAAAAAACAATTAATTTTTCCCTTTAAGAATCTGAAGTCTAGGGATCCCTGGGTGGCGCAGCGGTTTGGCGCCTGCCTTTGGCCCAGGGCGCGATCCTGGAGACCCGGGATCGAATCCCACATCAGGCTCCTGGTGCATGGAGCCTGCTTCTCCCTCTGCCTGTGTCTCTGCCTCTCTCTCTCTCTCTCCGTGACTATCATAAATTAAAAAAAAAAAAAAAAAAAAAGAATCTGAAGTCTAGGGATCCCTGGGTGGCGCAGCGTTTGGCGCCTGCCTTTGGCTCAGGGCGTGATCCTGGAGACCCGGGATCGGGTCCCACGTTGGGCTCCTGGTGCATGGAGCCTGCTTCTCCCTCTGCCTGTGTCTCTGCCTCTCTCTCTCTCTCTGTGACTATCATAAATAAATAAAAATTAAAAAAAAAAAAAAAGAATCTGAAGTCTGATATCCCAGACACATACATTAGGCAAAATAGAACTTTAAAAAAAAAAGACTATATGATGATTCTAAGACATGGGGAAGCAATATAATACAAAACTATAAAAGGATGAACATTTAGATGGATTATAAATGCAACCATTTCATGAATACTTTAAAATATTGTAGAAAAGAAAAAAATCAAAGCATTTTTTTTCAAAATATTTTAATGACAAACAATATATTTCTGACAGTGTAAAGGAAAATCTAGTTGTCTATATCTGCCCTGCCATATGCATATAATAACCCTGGAAACCAGTGAGTGACAGTGACAAATGTTAATGACTCACAGGTCTATGCATTTTTGGCTGCTTCTCTACTAAACTATATGCTGTAATTTGCGGAGATGACCTCTGCTAGATTTAGCTGTGATTAGCCACAGATTAAGTGTGGGATTAAAGTCTCCTCATTCTAGGACACAACCTGAAGGAGCTCCTCTCCTCTGGGACATGGGGTTTCAGGGAAGAGGAAGGATTCAGAGGAGTAAACAGAAACATACAGTGCCTCTTCCTGTTTCTGCTCAGAACAAGCAGAAACCACTCCAGCTCAGGGAACTCCTGTGCCCTTGTTCCAGGGCTCATTTGGAACAGTTCTACCCCAAAGTTATGTCAGGTGACAGTTTTACCAAATTTCATCCCACTATTTTACATGGGCTGAATATTGTGCATCTGCAATAACAGCCGAATGCCTGAACCATGAGTCTCTAATGCAAATACCACGCTGTTGAGGTTTTGTCCTGGCAACATTCTACATCTGGTGCCACTCTTGGCATCAGTCTGGTTCTGTCGTGATCATACACAATATTCCGCTGGCAACTTCGATGTTCATAATGCCTTGCATTTATGTCTTGCTTCAGCGTCTGAGAGTCTATTATGACTCTTGAGCACTCTACTGGGTTTATCGTTGCTGGACCTGGATGTAGGATGCAAGCTGGATGAGACACTCCTCTGTGTGTTTCCTCACTTTGGGATCCAGGATGAAGGGGCCTATCTTACATGGGATGTGTTCCCAGAGTGGTGAGTGGAAACACACATCTCTAAAAACCTCTGCTCGGTAATGGTAAATCTGTTCTATTTGCATTCCAGTGGCAAAAAAAAAGAAGAAGAAAGAAGGAAAGAAAGAAAGAAGGAAAGGAAAGGAAAGGAAAGGGAAGGGAAGGGAAGGGAAGGGAAGGGAAGGGAAGGGAAGGGAAGGGAAGGGAAGGGAAGGGAAGGGAAGGAAAGGAAAGGAAAGGAAAGGAAAGGAAAGAAGGAAGGAAAGAAAAGAAAGAAAGAAAGAAAGAAAGAAAGAAAGAAAGAAAGAAAGAAAGAAAGAAAGAAAGGAAGAAAGGAAGAAAGAAGAAAGAAAGAGAAAAAAGAGAGAAAAAGAAAAAGAAAAAGAAGAAAAAGAAAAAGAAAAAGAAAAAGAAAAGGAAAAGGAAAAAAAATACCTGGTCAAGGCAAAGTTCACTGGAAAAGTAGAATTTTTTTTCTCCATATTAAACCATGGCAAGAGTGAGGAAAAGAGAAGTATCATGAATAAATAATACAAAATAGATAAATATCCCTGCATTTTTTATGTGCATTAGATCTACTTTATTTCATAAATAAGTATTCTTGAGAAATTATTTCACGAAGCTAGATGACACCATTATCAAGCTGGCTCATGTAAGCCTCTCTATTTTGTAAAATTAATGCTATAGTAGTGTATACAAATCATCAATTTTAAATCTATAGCTTTCAATCTCTACACAATAGAACAATGCAAAGAAGACTGATGTTTCTGAAACAGAAGGCTGAGACAATTATTAAATAATTATAATTATAGTGATAAGTATTCAAAGTGTGAATGTTTCTAAACATGTTGTGCATCTGGCTAATCAATGTCTCCACCTATATGTTAAGATGTGTTGGAAGATGAAATTATTGATATTTTCTGCTTTCAAAGGCATGGCAGTAGCAGAGGATTTGAAGATTATTTGTTTGTTATGTGACTAATATTATGCATACGGTCATCGAAAAAAAAAGCTGTCCTTACCTACTTGCAAGGTGTCATGGATTTCATCACCAAGGAAGGATGTGTGCAATGATGGCAATTGCTATTTTTAAGCTTTGACAAAAATCTAGAATGTTATGAATCAGAACGATTCTGTAACGACTTTGAAATAAATCTGTGCACAAGTAGTTAGACATGCCTACAGGAGACCTTTTGCCACTAAATTTCTTTGAATGTGAAAAGTCACTAATTGTTTTGCATTGATATTTTATTAAAACATGGCATAAACTAGATTTAATTTATACATTAAAAACTAGAATCCTTGTTCATAAGACTGGTAGACACCATTTCTTAGGCACACACAATGGGAATGAATATTACAGATACCGCCTTTTAAACACAGACCAATCTCAAGAATTCTAAAATCACACAAAATGTTTTTATACCTGTAATAGGTATACCTATTACACCGAAAGCCTTAACTGTTTGCTTAGGGAGTAGTGAGCGGTCCTCCAAAACCTGTCTTTCCTTCCTTCTGGGAACATGGGAACAACATATTTCTCTCTCTTCCCTCCCAGGGAGGAGTGTCTACCTAAGCAAATTACCTATGGAGTGTGAGCAGAAGTGATGTTTTCCACTTCCATGTTGAGTCCTCAGGATTGTGGCCTTATCCTCTCCACTGACAGAGCTGCTAGGGACCAAGCTGATTCAGCTTTGAGACAATGGAAATGCTGTATGGGATGTGGTTTCATGACGTGGAGATATCCAAGCTGCCAAGTGTCCATGTAGAACAAAATTGTTTTGTGAATGTTGACAATTAATTTAGAACTATTACATAAAAGTGAAATAAACTTGCCTATTTTTTTTTCCAAACACTGTGATTATGAGGCTTATATAAACACCAAATAACTCATTATGGTCATCTGATTTAGCAATAAGGTGTAGCAATTTTAATGCGACCTTCTTACATGGCACATACAAAGAGAGGTGCTAAGATACAACCTTCTCATAATCTCTCTTCTTTTTCACTTTCTTTTCACATAGGTTAGCGAGTAGTATGTTTTTGGTAACAAAAAGGATGGATCTCATTTTATGTGATTTTGCTAAATCACACAAGATCAATATGCCAGGGGCAGCCCTGGTGGCGCAGCAGTTTGGCACCGCCTGCAGCCCAGGGTGTGATCCTGGAGGCCCCGGATCGAGTACCATGTCGGGCTCCCTGCATGGAGCCTGCTTCTCCCTCTGCCTCTCTCTCTCTTTCTGAATAAATAAATAAATCTTAAAAAAAAAAGATCAATATGCCAAACATCAAAAAGTACTATTGCTAAGTAATATAGCAATAAAAATATATCAGTTTTGATGTTTCTCATTTAATGGTAAAATTAGTTATCACAAATTTCTTTTCAACTTCATGTTTAAAGGTCGTCTTTTCAAAAAGAGATGTTTCACAGATGGAATGTATTTGAAAAATTCACTAGAAAACAAATACTCTTCAAAATGACACTTGGAAGGATTATACACAAAGCCTAAAGATTCTTATTGATAATACACACAAAAAAAGGTCACTCTTCCGTGTTTTAACTGCTTATCTTGAAATGTAGGGCACTTGGGTGGCTCAGTCTGTTGAACGTCTTCCAGTCGCGTCATAATCCCAGGGTTCTGAGATCGAGTTCCACGTCAAGCTCCCTCTTTCTCAGGGTACCTGCTTCTACTTCTCCCCCTGCCTGCCCCCTGCTTGTGCTCATTCTCTCTCTCTATCCAATAAATGAATAAATTAAAAAAAGAACTGTAATTTTAGAAGTTCCAGGAAAAATAACTGTTAAACATGAAATAAGATTATCTATGCTTTACTTAAGATGAGTTCTTTTCTACAACTTAAACCTAGAAAGGTACTTAGGAGTGGCAGGGATGTAGGCACTGGCATAAAGCATAAGGATGAATACACACTCCTGGACAAAACCTGCCTGAAATCTATTAGTACTTTGTAAGTATTGACTGAGTTGTTTTGATGCATAATTTTAATGACTCCTGAATTTGTTGTTTTTTTTCCCCTTGATTCAGACAAATAACAAAATAAAAAAGTTTAATCATTACACACTTGCTCGTTAATGACTTTTAAGTGTCCATAGTTTGGGTTCTCCAAAGTGTAGTCCTGAGAAACCCAAGTAGAGAGAGAGGAGAGTGGGACAGAGAAGAGCCCACAGTGAATGTATTCATGAGGAAGTTGCTCCTAAGAGCAAGGACGGCACCATCCTGCCTGGCCGTAGGGCCCTCTGAGCAGCACTGTGAAACTCACCCCAGGACTCTCTTACCTACTGGAAGCAGGCCAACTCTCACACTCTCCTGTTAACTCTCATCCTGCCCCAGGGGGAGCATTGCTCACAAGGGCATAAGCTACAGAATTGCATCTGATGGTGGAGAGCAAGCTCCCTTAGTGGTGGAGAAAGCTCTCAGGCAGAGAAGGGAGACAGACCAGGGCTTCTGATTAAGAAATGCTGCAAACTGTCTCTAGCTACCAGAGGCCTCAGATGGCCCAAGGCAGACATGCTGGCTCATCGATAGCATCTGCCCTCTCGACTTTGTAACTATTATATTGTGTCTGTTTATTCATCCAATATTCATGGAGCACCTTTCATTGGGAAAGAGTTCTAACTGCTTAGGAAATAATGATCAACAAAACAAAATCCTCATTCTTGTGGATGGTATTTTAATGGGGGAAGAGGGACCATAAAAAAAAAAAAGCAAATGAGTATATAATTGGGTGGTATTGATAGAATGGTTAAGATTTATTTTTTTATGTAAAAGAAGTTCCTGGGTGGTTCAGCAGTTGAGCGTCTGCCTTCAGCTCAGGGTGTGACCCTGATCAAGTCCCATGTCAGGCTCCCTGCATGGAGCCTGCTTCTCCCTCTGCCAGTGTCTCTGTCTCTCTCTGTCTCTCATGAATAAATAGATAAAGCCTTAAAAAAAAAAAAGAAGTGTAAACGGACCTTATGGCCATTCACAAATATCTAATTATTTCAATAATTTTACTTAGATCATATCTACAAAGGTGATGTATATTGGTGCGTTTAATGTAACAATAAAGCCAGTACATGTGATCCATTCATTATATCTTAATCTGGTTGCATGTTTAGATTTGGTCATATTTTCTTTCATGTAACCTGGTTTTATTATATACACAGTTCCTACCATACTGTGTCAGATACTGAAAAGGCCATGGAATAAGCAAACAAAAGAAACAATTCTTGCCTTCTAATAGTTATAACAGCTCAAAATATTTTACTTAGGGATAGCCAGCACAGAAATAAAGCTTATTTTGTATTGAGGGATACTTGATAGGACACAGTTAATTTGGGTCTGAGCTGAAGAAATTAACTAGGAGAACCGTTTTTTTCCTCCAGCAATTTTTCATCTTCTGTATCTTTCATCTCCCCCACCCCAACCCTGCTTTCGGCTTTCCCCTTCTTGTCTCCTTCCTTGCCCACCTCCCTCCCTCCCTTGGTCTTTCTGTCGCATAATTGTATTCGATTATAGTCAGGAAAACAAATAAGAAAACCTGGCTATCCCCACCCCCATGTGACGTCCTATCACTTCCAATTTCACTAGCTCTGGTTTTGTTGTCCTTCCCGTCAATATGTCCTGTCGAGGAGAAAGCCCACGATGGGCTTGGAGAGGTCAGGCCTCAGTTCATCATCCACTGGCAATTTGTTTCTCATTTATAATCCTGAAGTAACACTTGGTTGACCCACTGCTGAATATATGGCACTTGTGCCATATTGTTTCCTGGAGAGAAATTATCTTCCTCACCTCTTACCACACAACACTTTAAAATGTTTTGGAAGTCAGGCTAGCTGCTCAAATTCACTCTAACACAGATGACATGGAGAGAGAGGAACAAAGAGAAGGGCCAGGGCCAGCGACCTGCTCGCATGCACATGTGTACACAGAACAGGGAATACGGGGTCTCTAAATTTGAATGTGAATTCTTGTCTGCCCAGTGCTGAATTGAGTTGAATGCACAGATGGAAGTGAAGTGAAGGACATGAAATATTCCATATGTTGGTATTAAGCACCGAGTATGTATCATGTCCTGAGGTGTATAAAAGAATGCCACACATTTTTTAATTTTCTTTTTCAGGGAAAGTTGGAGTCTATTCTTACTTCCTTTGAATCTGGGCTGGCTCAAAACTGCTTTGATCAATAGAGGTCTGTGCTCACACTCTAAAACATGTAGCAACTTCCATCTTAGCCTTTTGGAGCCTGAGTTACCATAAAAGATGTCCAAATGTCCAACTACTTAGCTGGGAAGACCATCTAGGGAGGCCCTAAAATTATATGGAAGAGGGGTTCTGAGCTCAGCCTTCAGTCTTTCCTCCCCTACGTGCCAGACAGAGGAGTGAAGCCATCCTGAACCATCCAGATCCATCTAACCACCAGCCAGATACTACCACTGGGGCATTGCTAGGGCATGAAACAGGAAAACCACCCAGGAGCTGTGCCCATATTCATACCTTACAAAACAGTGAGGCATATTCAGGTGGTTGTTGTCTAAAGCAATCAGTAATCTGTTGTTTATGAATAGATAAAGATCATGCCCTGCAAACATGAGAGAACTCTACTGAGTGTGCTGTTTATATGACTACAGCATATTTTTTTCACATTATCAATGACATTTCACATCTAAATATTGTGGTTGTGACTTGGACTGGGTCCAAGTTGAGGAAAGAGAAGAGGATAGCACTGAATGGTTTCTTCCATCAAAAACCTTGATATATTCTCTTTTCTCCTTCCTTTGTTTCATGATTCTAGAAAAGGGAACAGGGCCAGGACAGGAGTACAGATACACAAACAGGACAACCTTAGTGGAATGATTCAAAAGCTAGCCAGCTTGTTGTCAACCCCCGTTAACACTGATCGAAAGGAGAGACACCTCCTCAACAGGGGTTCGAAGCTGTGATTCAGTGAGGGCATTGCTGCTTATAACCCTCCAAAGAAGTTACTGGAGAAGTCATGCTCTGTTCAGGCAGCTGGCCTTAAGTCTGAAAACATTTTTTGCGTGTTTCAGCAGCTCCCAGCCCTGTGACACAGTTTCAAGTTGTGCTTCAGTTTTCCTTTGAAGCTTTTTCTTTCCTTTTTTTTCCTACTCCACTGCTTATAAAGGCCCTCTTTCAGCTTTTAAAAAAGATAAAGGGTTGCATGAAAGTCAGTTATTTTCAAAAGAGTAAGATGGAAAAACAATAATAGGAATGGAGAAGTTGGGTAAGACACAGTTTTGTGACCTACTTAAAACAGCTCAAAACATTTGAGATTTCATGATGTCAACTGTTCAAAATGAGTTTAATAAATGAGTTTAATAACTGTCTAAATGTAGTCTTCCAGTTCACATACATAGAGAATTCCTTTCTGTGGTTGCATTGCCCTGGGGTAGTCACATCATTATCTGTCGGCTTATGCTGGTTTACTACTGACACAGAACTATAGAGAACTTCTCCCCTGAGAAGTGTGACTAAACAGTATTGTAAAAATATCTTCTCTGCTATGACCAAATAATTTGAAAAAATATGGAAAGCTGAGTTGGCTTATTTTGTGTTCATAAAAAATCCAAAGTAAAAGTCAGAATTTAAGAAGTCACCAGACATTTCATTGCCTAGTTTTCACAAAATATTTCAAGTATCTGAGAAAATACAGAATAGTACCCAAATTTTATCTTTACAAGGAAAAGCCAAAGTCAATCTATTGCCAAAATCTTAGATGATTTTCTAGTACCAGTTGCTTTAATGAAATATACAGCAAAAATAAAGAAATTCTACAGTTTGAAATAATGACTTCCAACAAGGGCTGCTGAGTTCCCTATTTCTCATGAAATACTCATGAAAACACAGAAAAAAGATGCAATGTTATAAAACTACTAAAAACTGGGGGTGCCTGGGTGGCTCAGTCCATTAAAGATTGACTCTTGATTTCACTCAGGTCATGATCTCAGGGTGGTAGGATCTAGCTGTGTAGGTCTCCACACCGGCAGGGAGCCTGCTTACGATTCTCTCCCTGTCTCTCTCCCCTGCATGTGCATGCACATGCTCACTCTCTCTCTTCCCTTCTTCTTTTTTTTTTTTTCTCTCTTCCCTTCTTAAAAACAATTGAAACAAGAACAAATACAAACTACTAAAACCTGAACCTCTCGTCAAGAGTTTCCCAGGTCCCAAAGAAATTGTCACCAACCATAGCAGAGATAGGACCTTAACACAAAAAAATGAAAGGTGTTGAGAATATGATGGCAGATTTCCATCCAATCCCAGAGAAAACAAGTCTTCCCAGACCAGAAAGGAGAAATATATGTTCCATTTTCTTGCCAAAACTTACATCCATATACCTTACAGGAGTAGCCTCTGTTTTTTTAAATTTTGTTTTGTTTTGTTTTTCCAAGAATGTGAACCACATTGGATGCTCTAGTTCTCATTCATTTCCATTTCAGGGCTGCACTGGACATCCAGTGACCTGTTAGACCTTAAGATGTGAGGTTCATCACAGGGAGGACAGAGATAGAAAAAGCTGGAGTGTTGGTGTGTAATGGGTTACAGATGCTCATGCACTGTTTCTGAAAAGGAAGGAACTGTTTCAAATATTCCAGTAATAAATTCCTGTCATTAAAAAAAAGGAAAGCCCTTTCATTTCTTTTTTCCCCCCTTTCATTTCAGTAGAATACTAGTTGGGGACACATTTTACAATCCAGATTCATTTCTGACTTGAAGAATTAGAAGAGCAGAAATAATTTACCTATTCTGTTTATGTCAAAACCTGAGCCAAGTCGGAGCTCTCCCCATTTAATGACTGGGAAACAAAGAACATCTGAACTCCTTAATAAAGCCAATGAGAAAAAGTCAACATAACAAGTAAAATAGCAGTGAAGAAAAATATGAAAAATATAATTGAGTTCTCCTAAAAATTTAAGAAAATATTGACCATATAAAATAGATAAGAGATGAGATAACAATTAACTCAAGTGAAAAATGTAAGTGACAGTAACAAAGCATGGGGAGGTGGGGAGGAGGGGAGGGACACTCTCACTGGGATATGAAAATATTATAAGACAATTTAACATTTGTAAAACTTGACCTATTTTTTAATGAAAACAATATAAAATTTAATTAGTCATACTAATGAGAACTGTAGGAATGTCCCTTATAATCCAAAGAATAAAGACAAATATTTAAAATAGAAGAACATTAAATATAGGCTATTGATAATGCAACAATAAATAACAGGTATAAAGAACAGGGAATGAAATGCGACTAAAGGGTAACATGTATCCTTGAAAATAAAAGAAAAACTGATCTAAATAATATAAATGAATGTAAGAGTAAGAGAAATTACAAAAATAATTCTTGAGAGAGCACATAGTAATAAGTGTTCAATTACAACAGTCTGGCTAAAAACTTTTATTTTTATAAATAGAATCAAACAGAAAGTAGAATCAGCTGTATACATGTTAAAGTATTTCTAATAAAAATGCCAATGGTGATTTAAATTTGAAAAAATGAGGAATGATAAATGAGTAAGGCTATCTGAGAACATATTTAAAAACTATATATGAGGGGATCCCTGGGTGGCGCAGCGGTTTGGCGCCTGCCTTTGGCCCAGGGCGCGATCCTGGAGACCCAGGATCGAATCCCACGTCGGGCTCCCGGTGCATGGAGCCTGCTTCTCCCTCTGCCTGTGTCTCTGCCTCCCTCTCTCTCTCTGTGTGACTATCATAAAAAAAAAAAAAAAAAAAAAACTATATATGAGGGATCCCTGGGTGGCGCAGCGGTTTGGCACCTGCCTTTGGCCTAGGGCGTGATCCTGGAGACCCAGGATCGATTCCCACGTTGGGTTCCCGGTGCATGGAGCCTGCTTCTCTCTGCCTGTGTCTCTGCCTCTCTTTCTCTCTCTGTGACTATCATAAATAAATAAAAATTAAAAAAAAAATTTTAAAAACTATATATGAAAACCCAATATGAGTATATTTTATACCAAATTATTGATATGCATTCTAACAATATACTACATAAGACCTGATGTGCAAGAATGAAATAATATATGGAGTAGTTTAATGAAAGTCAGAATTTATCACTTAATTCCTGCTAGGTACTATCCTAGTGTTTAACACAAGTGAACTTGTTTAATATGCATGATAATTCTTTTCTTTTTTTTGCATGATAATTCTTTCACTTATGTGCTTGTGTTCATTGTCCATTTTTGCTGTGGAGGAGCAAGAATTCCTGTCCCCTCAAAGGTCCTAGAATTGGATTAAGAATCCAATTGAAATGAGAGATTAACAGGAGACAATTACATTTAGTATAGATATGGAAATTCCAAAGACAGATAAAATGAGGGATATACATCACTCTGAATTAAGGAGAAGGGGTAGGGGCCTGAGAGTTCAGAGGAAAGGAATGCATTTCACAGGGTGATACGGAGAACAGATGTTTGGTAATGAGATGTTTGCCCTACTATACAAATGGGTCTCAGATAAAAATTATCTCTGTTAATAGCCCTTATTTTGGGAAAGACCCTCAATTTAGATTCTTCTGTGTGGTTAAGGGAGGGACAAAACTTTCTCTTAAACCCAAAGGCTCTCACTTGCCTTCAGCTCAAAACAATCCACATGACAAAGAGGCACATTCCAGGGGGAGGTGGAGTGGGGTGTTTCCTGAACCCCCTCACTGCCATGACAAATCACCTCAAATTTAGGGCCTTAAAACAACAAACCTACTATTCATAGTTTCTGTAGGTTAGTTGTTCAATGAGATTTTTGCCAGTCTAAAATCAAGGTGTCTCAGGGCTGTATTCCTTAATGGTGGCTTCAGGGAAGAATCACCCTCTAAACTCATTTAGATGTTGGCTGAATTAACTTCCTGTG
This sequence comes from Canis aureus, assembly GCF_053574225.1. Classification (NCBI taxonomy): domain Eukaryota; kingdom Metazoa; phylum Chordata; class Mammalia; order Carnivora; family Canidae; genus Canis; species Canis aureus. The sequence continues at coordinate 60,864,558 of NC_135628.1, forward strand.
GTTGTAGGACTGAGGTCCCCATTTCCCTGCTGGCTCTCTGCCAAGTACCATTTTCAGCTTTTAGTGGCTGCACACATTCCTTGACATGTGTTCAGTCAGCAACTGTGGGATAAGTCCTTCTCACACACGGAATCTCTCTCCTGCTTCTACTTTACACAAGCATCTCTGGCTGCCTCCTTCCTTCTTTCTTCCTCTTCTGCATCTAAGGGCTCATGCAACTACTTTTGAGCTCACCTGTGTAATTCAAGATAACCTCTCTATCTTAATGTCAGCTGATAAGTAACCTTAATTCTATCTGCAAAGTCCCAAGACAGTGATACCTAGGTTAGCATTTGATGGAATAACCAGAAGGTGAGACTCTTGGGGGGAACATCATCACAATTTTTCCTACCATTGTACTATTTTTATCTCAACTTTACAGATGAGTAAACTAGGTGCTAAGAGGTTAAATATCCACTAAGGATATAGGATCAAAGGCAAAAAAGCTGGATCTTGAACCTGAGTACTCCATCTCCAGAGTCTATGGTAACCATCATTATAGATAGAGAATTATGCCAAAGAGCAAATCCTAGCATAACACTATGTTATTGGTAATTCTAATACATCATAAATGACAATTACTAGAACCCTGTGACACAGAATTCACTAACATTAATTCCGAGGCATTAAATATTTAAATATAAAAGATAACATTTCAAAAGTACTAGAAAAAAAGTGTCAGTGAATTTCTGTCATTATGAGATGAAAATGAATAACTAACTAAAAGAAAAAAACATACAGAATGAAAACAACATTACCTTTGACTATATTTATAAATCGGTACTTTATTTCCAAACCTATAATAAAGGGGAAACAATTCCTTTATAAAATTCATTCCCTAGGTAAAAGTTCTTAAAAATCAATTTACAAAATTAATTGTATTCGGAAATGCCTACGTAAACAATTAGAAGACATTAGAGATGAAAAAGGAGCTTCCTGTTGCCTCTAAATTTTGGCTTAGATGAGACAGAGGACAACAATGTGCAAAGACAGCCTTCACCTTCCCCTTGGCTCAACTAAACTTCAGACAGCCTCCCTCACTGGAGGCCCTGACCTTTCTTTCCTCAGAACATTCACTTTAGAAAAATGCGTATTTATAAATTCTTTCTCTGTCCTGTTAACATGTAAATCTTTTTAAAAGCCTCTTGCCAGCGTCACAACCTAAAATGCCTGTCTGGAGGATTGAGAGCCATCCTTCGAAATGTGCTCCTTGAGGAAGACAGAGTACCTATCAGGAACCAAACTCTGACTTCTAACTCTGAGAAACAAACTAGGGGTGGTGGAAGGGGAGGTGGGAGGGGGGTGGGGGTGACTGGGTGACAGGCACTGAGGTGGGCACTTGATGGGATGAGCACTGGGTGTTATTCTATAAGTTGGCAAATTGAACACCAATAAAAAATAAATTTATAAATAAGTAAATAAATAAATAAATAAATAAATAAATAAATAAATAAAATGAAAGTGACATAACAACAACAACAAAAAGGAACCAAACTCTGGTGGGAGACTTGCTCCATGTTGTAAAACTACTTCCTGCTGTAACGATAAGAAAAAGTTATTTTTTCCAGTGGGTAAAGCCAATTAGCAAACACAGGTGGCCTAAGACTCCTCCCCACTCCAGCTTTTAAAAACTCTCTGAGCTCAGACTGAGCTCTGGCCTCTCTGGCCTACTGCGAGATTCTGCAATAAATCCTCCTTGTCTGTTCAGCTTTGTGCAGGGCAGTCTTTGCTTTGACACCACACTTACATTGGACAAGGGAGGGGAACCCAGAAATTGTAGAGAGGTTGGGAAATGAATGAGAAGAGACAGGGAAAGAATCTTCTCTGTCAGGTCTCCTAGGCCTAAGTCAGCCCTGAACTAGGGAGAAGGAAAATCTATGAACTTGAAGGGAGATTTAAATTTTAAATTGGATTCTACACTGGAGCCATCATTTTAATACCTCAAAGTGGGTTATAATTACTGAGATAAAATTTGTTTCTGTAACTCAAATATTCTGAGAGCGATGGCTTCTATCTTAGTGGTCCTTCACAGCAGGGGAGGAAGATTAAACGATTTATTTAAAGGCACTTGTTAGATAAAAATATAGATATTTCTTGATGTGCACTTCCAACTTCAGGACATTTAACCAGATATTTAAATTGCTTTTTAAAACATATACCACTTATGGCATTAGTACAGGAAACTATAACAACTCTTAACAAAATAAGTATAGGACTTTATTGGGGAAAAAAACAAAATAAATAAAAATGTATACTAAAATTCATTATTAGAAGACAGTGTCTTAGTATGTTAATTATTCCCAAATACATCTGTTATTTCTATTTATTGATTTAAAGATTTATTTTAGAGAGGCGTGTGGTAGATAGGAGCTGAGGGAGAAGAAAAGAGAGAATCTCAAGCAGGACTCCATGCTGAGCTTGGAGCCTAACATGGGGCTCAATCTCATGACCCTGAGATCATGACCTGAACTGAAATCAAGAGTTACACAGGTGCCCCAAATCTTTTATTTTTAAAATTCAAATTAGATTGTTAATGCTTTTCCTACTTTTTATAATTTTTACTCCAAAATAATGCAATGCAATCCACACAGAGTAATGGATTATATATAAAAAGTAAAACCTATAGAATAAAATATAGGAACTTATTTTAAATACTTCAAATAAGGGAAGACTTCCTTCCTTTCTTCTTTTCTTTCTTTCTTTTCTTTTCTTTCTTCTTCTTTCTTTCTTTCTTTCTTTCTTTCTTTCTTTCTTTCGTAAGCTCTATGCCCAGGGTGGGCCTTGAACCCACAACCCTGAGATCAATAGTCAAGAGTCACATGCTCTACCTACTAAGCCACCCAGGTACCTGAAGGGAAGACTTTTTAATGAAAGATATAAAAACTACAAAGCCTAGAGGGAAAGACTGGTGAATCTATCTTTTTGACTCTATCAAAAACCAGAACATTTAATTAAGAAGAAATATGAATAAGGTAGAAACAAGGATCAGGAAAATGGCAGTGAACAAGACAGATCTAATCTGTGTGTCATGGAATTCCAACATTGACAGACACTGGATTTAAGTCCATCTTACTTAACTCCAAGCTCATATTTTTTCACTATGCTAAAGTAAACATTTTTTGGTTAAATCTAATTTGTGCTTTATTATTTTTTTCTTTATAGGTCTCTATTGGCTCTTTAATAAAGTAATTGATCAAAATCTCCTCCCTGCAAAAGAAACTCAAACTTCATATACTTTGTAAAGAATTCAATTAAAATCTAAATTATCTGGATGAACTATTTCCCTTCTATACATCAGCTTGTGGATGGCCACCTGTTTTTACTGTACTTAGAAAGCTGCCAAACAAATATATCCTTTCCAGTTAGTGATAGGAAACAATTTCCAGGCCATCACCTTCCACATTATGATTCATCTTGGCATTAATTTTATTGAAATAATAATGTACTTGGCTCTAGAATATCATTTGCCATCCAAGGATCTCCAAGTATGTAACAAACATTAATTAAGTAGCACAATAGCTCTGTAAGAGAAAACATCATTATCACAATCCTGGAATTGAATAGATTGTCAAACAAGGAAAATAATGACGGGGAACCCATTTTGAGCTAATCAGAAGGGAGCAGGTTGCCAACTTGAATCCTTTCAGTTCATTACCATACTCAAGGAAATAGAAGAAGGGACAGGGATGAGTGGGGTTGAGCTCAGAAGAGAAGGAACCCCCAACATGACACTGGGGTAAAACATCTCAGTTCGCCACTTAGTTTAATATATGAATTCCCTGTCATAATTCATTTAAAAAGATATTGGGTTGACAGTGTAAGAAACCTAAAAGCATTATGTGTAAGATCACCAAAAAGTCCCTAATTCAAACCTAGTCCTTAAAAGAAAGATGTTTGGAACTGAGGTAACTAGTTAAACACCAGGCACATACAAATCGATTAGTAAAACACCACCACCACCACTATTGTGGCTGCTGAAAATGACTCAAAACTCCCATTCTGAAATTAATTATGAGATATTTGTTTATTAAATGTAACAACATATCTTTAAATCTAATATAAAGTGCAAAGTTAACATTGTCATCAAGGGAAGTGACTTATCTGTAAATGAAGAACATGAAATGGAGGGGGTTCTTTTAATAAACAATTTTCTGTGTAACATGAGGCTTTTAATTGCTGGGTAAAGAAGTCACTATGGCATTTTCCATCAGGCGTGGTCACATTTGATTCTTCTGTTTCCCAAGGCCCAAGACAGTCGTTATCCCAAAAGAAAGAGTCAAATGAGAACTTCACTAATATGTTATCCGCACCCAACACATTTGTTTATAAGGAAGATGCCTCATTCTCTTTACCATGCAGCTTTGTATGGTCAACTTTATCTACTGTTAGTAATTGCTGGATTTGGGGTGCTTCTGCTCTAAAAAAATTTCACATGTTTTGCTGATTTGTAATTGGCAGGCCTCCCAAAGGTAGAGCTGTGAACATCTGTGTTAATGGGCTAATGTGTCACTTGGGTAACACACTACATTTGCATTCCCCGTAGCCCTTGTAATCTGCACAGGTGTTTCAAGTTTGTAGGAAAGATGAACTTAGAGTTACTTCTGTCCTTTTATGCACAAGGAGTTGGAAAACATTGAATGGAGATGAGATTGGTCATTAAGCTATGGAATATGCAGAGGACATTCTAATGCATTTCTGCATTTGGACTGTATCATCCAGAAAGAGTTCCTCAGTTATTCTGATTGCCTTTTCAAAAAAGACTTGACAGTGCATGCTCTTCCTATATTAGGGGTTTTCAGGAACAGGCACGTTTGCTTAGTTATAATGTAAAGTTAAGGTCACGCTAATAAATATACACTAAATAAGTAGTTTATTGGGCATTCTAAACTGCTTACTATGAGTTAATCTCCTGAAAAGAGAAGTGTTAATGCTTTAAGTATTGCACTTAAAAACAGAAAGGTAAATTGATTTTTTCTTAAAAGTTAAATTACTTAAAACATATCACAACACTGCTTTTTGACATCTTTTACCTGAAATGTTATCTTGGCTCCATTTATTCTTATTTCAAACTCTTTAATTTAGGTAAAACATTTCACAGATAGGCCTATTTCTTTAAGAGACTGTTACTTAGGAATCAGAAGTTTTGTGGAAAGAATACAACTAATAAAGAGGAACTAATATTTTCTTGTTCAAACATATTAATCATAATACTTAATGCCTATGGAACAAGCTTTTATGAGACATGTGGCCAATGCTTTTTAAGTATTTGCTCATTTCATCCGTATAGAATCCTGTGAAACAGGCATTATACTAGAGTTAACATCATTACATGTACATATTTGAGGAATAGGCACAAAGTAAAAATGTAATTTACCTGGAATTACACCAGTGACAGACCCATATTTTTAGCACAATACTGGACTGTGTCTAGCTAAGTGGGATCCATGAGGGATTCCAGTCACCTGTAGGATAGATGAGGGAACATGGGCAATTCTTGTTTTCTGAAAAACGTACAGATTCAAAGCCACGAAATAGGACTTTGGTTTTCAATATTAGATACAAGAATCTCAGGTCTAGATTTTCAGATACAAGTGATAGTGTCTGTATCCGAAAAATGCCTGATAGATGTTGAAAAAAACATATATATAACATGCTGATATTTTTTTCTTGGTGATTATGTTTTCCAATGTTATTTATGCACCATCAAGCCAAGTATCTGTCTCTGTTCCTAGGTTCTGGGGAAGAACGTTTTCCAGATTGAGAGTATGAAATCTCTCCTGTCTCTCACAGATGATCACATATTGTTTCGATAAGCAGACCTGAATGAATTGATCTCTGGGATGGCTGTGCACTAGAATCACTGTAACTGGTAATGTTGACTACAAATCATAGAACGACATTCTGTACACTGTGAATTAAAGAGTTCTAGGCTGTGATGCTAAGTTTAAAAGTCTATTGCAACTGACTTTGATTATAGTTATAGTTATAGTTATAATAATATAGTTATTATTAATATTGTAAACTAAGGCAATACTATGGCAATCAGGGTCACTCATGCAACCTGCCTGTGTGTCCACATATTGAACAGATCTAATCTTCAGGGACTGGCACCCAAGGCTCATCCTGGTGGCAAAAAAGCCTATTGACAGCTGTACGTATCCTGTCACGCACACCATTTTCTGGTTAGCACCAAAGGTTGCTTTTTTTGTTTGCTGCCTAATTTTTTTCCTTTGTTTTTTCCCTGTCTTTCATTTGAAAGAAAAACAAAATGTTTTGCAAATAGTAGTACAGGTTTTCCATTCAAGTAGAGCAGAACAGTATTTATTAGGAAAAAACTAAATTGCACAAAGCGAAATGTTGCTTGGCCAGATACTTTTCTTAATTTAACCAACATACTATTATGAATATCATTAGCATATTTCAACATTGCTCCATGTGAGAGTTAAGAATACAATTATGATCAAATATCTTGGTCCTAAATTTTATTTTATTTTTATTTATTTATGTTTTTGGAGAGAGGGAGAGGGAGAGAGAGAAAGAGTGTGAGCAGAGGAGTGGAGCAGAGAGAGAATCTTAACCAGGCTCCACGCTCAGCATGGATGACGGGGCTCAATCCCATAACCCTGAGATCATGACCTGAGTTGGAATCAAGAGTTGGACACTTAACTGACTGAGCCACCCAACACCCCTCTTGCTCCTCAATTTTTCTACTGTTCATGTATCCTGCTGGGGGTAGCTCTTTAAAGAAATACAATCATGATGTTTAAGCTTTGCCATGTACAAACACCAATCAAGACTATAATCTAAGGAAATAATATTGGATCAACTAACACACCGGTGAAGTTCTTATTTCTTTTCCTATTTTATTTCATAAATCATGTTTTGTTGATGCTTCCCAAAATAAACTATGGCATTTATATAACGAATTTCCTAAAATTAAGAAGAAAATGAAAAAAAAAAAGAGGGACGCCTGGGTGGCTCAGTGGTTGAGCATCTGCCTTTGGCTCAGGTCATGACCCCGGGGTCCAGGATTGAGTCCCGCATTGGGCTCCCCACAGGGAGCCTGCTTCTTCCTCTGCCTGGGTCTCTGCCTCTCTCTGTGTCACTCATGAATAAATAGATAAATATTCTTTTAAAAAATGAAAAAAAGGGGTATCTAGGTGGCTCTGGCAGTGAAGCATCTGCCTTCAGCTCAGGTTGTGATCCTGGGGACCTGGGATAGAGCCCCACACCGGGATCCCTCTGTCTGCCGCTCTCCCTGCTTGTGTGCTCATTCTCTATCAAATAAATAATAATAAATAAAATCTTAAAAAAAAAACAAAAAGATAAAAAAGAGGAGGAGGCAGTGAAGAAGGAACATTACATAATGTATATCCTGTAGGAGGTATTACCTTCAACACACTTTATTACCAAGGTACAGAGAAGCTACATAACTCCCCCCAAATCACATGAGTGGTGGAACTAGGATCTGAATCCCCATGATCTGGCTCTAGAACCTATGTTCTTAACTTCTTTTTTTTTTTTTATGTTCTTAACTTCTACATCATACCACTCTTACTATAACTTTGGAAATGCTGCTTTCCTAATCTTTCACCTCTGTAGGTCTGTGAACTGTTTTTGAACATGAGAACCTACTGCTCTAGAAACAGAATATTTGTTTTAAATTATTCTTTTAAATTATAATTTAGATCATCTTTAATTGCATCGTCCATTCACATACTTGTAGTCTTTCATAATGGAAGCTTATACTAGTAAGGTAATCCCTGATTATCGCACAGCCGTGACTGTGTATATATGAGTTACCTGTAAGTATATCAATACACACACCTGTATTGTGCTCTGTCCCCAGAGCCCATTCCTTGTTCTCGGGGAATTTACAATCTACTAGGGGAAGTTAAGCACTTAGCGGATCAATGTCAGCGCAGTATCTAAGAGGTCAAGTACAGGTTGTGGAGGGGGCAGTCTCTACTTGGGAGAGCTAATTCAGTCTAGGATGCTCAGGGAATCAAGAGCATCCAGACCTGGAGAGCACGATCATCAGCTGGAAAGGTGGGAGGGGATGGAAGGGGTAGAGAAAGGAAGAGAATGCAACAAACCTGCAGTACCATACTCTACAGGATCGCAGAAGAGAACAATGGGGAAGGAAGATTCTTCAAAGTTTCCGAGGATTCTCCAATGACGACCCTCCAACCCCAGATGGTTAAGTCCTTGAGGGACTCTAATCGTTGCCAGAAATGTCTGTGCTTCCTTTGCTCTCCCCACCAGGGTGAGAACAGCTCTAGCCTCTGCAGCAGGCCCTGAAGGAGGCCCCAGTGTAAGAGGACAGGATTCTTCTTGTCTGCTCCACTGTGCGGTGGGCTCCCAGCTCCCCAAGAGGATTCCATTGTCCCTGCTATTTGGCCTGTGAGAGCAGCACCCTCTTTCCTAAGAGGAGAAAGCTGTGGGAGCTGTGCCCACTCCTACAGCACCAGTCACTGAGTAGTGTTCTCCTCCTCCCGCTGCCACAACTCCCACTCCCTGGCGCCTTCTGCCCGGTGTCTTCCCCTGGAGGATGGAACACAGCTGACTCTTCAAGAGAAAATCAAACCAGTCACCTGGGGTCAGAACGATGAGCTGCCAATATCTTTTTTCTTCCAGTACAGACCTCTTTTCTCTCTCTCTCTCTCTCTCTCTCTCTCTCTCTCTGTGTGTGTGTGTGTGTGTGTCTGTGACTTCGTGTGTGAGAGACCTAAAAGGCTGCCTTTGCTTAAGTCACGTTGGTAGAGCATTGTAAAAAGAAGGAATCCATCATGTTTATGAGGAAACCCACCTCTTAAAATATTTAGGGCCCTTGAACATACAGGAAACAAACCTGATTTCAGAAATTAGTAATGCGCATTGGCTTGCGTGGTAAAAGCGACAAGCGATCTACTAAAATCTTGCTTCTTGTTTTTCACCTGGGCACACAGCAAAAGCCATCATCCCAACCTTTATTGCACTTGTACATGGCTATAAACTCGGTTGTAATTAAAGTAATGTGAA